>NC_142877.1:5697717-5852391 GCF_051225735.1 Oryctolagus cuniculus
AGGGAGGGAGGGGAGAGTTAGCACTAACACCTGATGGTGTGTGTGTGTGTGTGTGTGTGTGTGTAGGGAGGAAAGGAGGGAGGGAGGGAGGGAGGGGAGAGTTAGCACTAACACCTGATGGTGTGTGTGGAGGGAGGGAGGGAGGGGAGAGTTAGCACTAACACCTGATGGTGTGTGTGTGTGTGTGTGTGTGTAGGGAGGGAGGGAGGGAGGGATGGGAGAGTTAGCACTAACACCTGATGGGGTGTGTGTGTGTGTGTGTGGAGGGAGGGAGACAGGGAGGGAGGGAGAGGAGCGTTATATTAACCCCTGAGCACCATTCCTTCTTGCTGGCATGTTTTCTAATTCAAACCTCCTGTTCGTGATGCAGGACTACAGTACCAAGGTGTATCTTAAAGGGCTCCACTTTATGAATGAAGGAAGTAACGATGGTGGGTAACTTCATAAGATGGCGTGGCTGGGGGATGCTGGACCAGGATTTAGACCTGAGCGATGTGACTCCTGGGGCCACGCAGGAGTTACAAAGAGAAGAGAGGAAGTCCTTCAAGTTGGCTTGTGAACGGCTTTGTAGTATCCAGGTGTCAAAAAGGGACTGGGAGCTCCTGTTGCAGGTTGTGGGGCTTTCGGCCTGGGTGGGTCTTTGCCTGTCCTGTGTTTTGTGAACTGTAAATGCTGGAGGGGACATGGGGTCCATGGGTCACCCCTGTGTTTGTATGCACAGTTTTTCTGAATCCCAGGACTTGAGGTCGGCTAGTTTAGTACAGATTGCTTCTATTGTTAGACTGCATTTAGTCTTGTCCATAGGTCAATTAAAATGAAAGGCTGCCACAGCACGTTAACATTATCCTAGAACTAAGGATTCCGTTTCACGTCTTCCAATTACACTCAGGCCCGTGGGCTCTCTGCGGTTTCTCGGTTTCCATGTCATGGAAGATGGAAGGGAGATGAACGCTAACATTTCTCCAGTACGTACTCTTGGCCGGCACCAGGAGGGGTGCTCACCAGGCTTGAACTCATTTACAACAGACGCCCAAGGATTACATCCTCTGGTTTGGCAGATGCAAGCAATGGGGTTCACTAATCTAGTCAATGTAGCGCTGGAGCTGGGAGTTACCTGGGGGAGCCAGGTGAGGCTGCTTGATCAGAGTGTGCCTTCCAGTCAAGGCTGGAGCAGCGATGGGGACTGAGTGTGAGGCACCTTGGGTCCCCTCCTCTGGGAGACATGAAACCTGCCACCTTCTTCTCTACAGAGGACTGAGCAGGAAGCACAGGCACCCTCAGCTGCTGTTCCTGTGCCAGGAGCTTCAAGACCTGGTGTGCAGGGGAGGGGCCAGGCTCCCGGAGATGGAGAGAGCTGAGCCCCAAACTGGGAGCCAAGCAGAAGACAGGCTGAGCCGGCAGCAATGAGACGAGGTGCCATTATTAAAAAAAATATGTAACAGGTAAGATAACTTGAGCTGAGCCTGTGAAATTCCTTTTCTTGAGGGGGGTGGGAGCTGTGTTTGGGGTCTTCATTCTAGTCCTGGGCAGGTGCACACAATAGCTCCTGGGAGGAAAACCCTCTGAAGAGCACTGGTCTGCAGCTGAAGAAATGATGGCAGCTGGTTTTGCTAAAGATTAAGAGCCTTAAGGAACAGGGCAGAGCAGAGGAAAACTCTTGGTTTCCTCTTAGGGAATGATTGAAAATTTTCATAGAACTTGATTATGAAGATAATATTTAGTTTTAAACATTTATCTGAAAGGCAGGGTTAGAGTTCTCTCTCTCTCTCTCTCCCCCTCTAGGGTTCATTTAGGTTCATTCCCTAAATGGCCGCAACAGCAGGGGCTGGGCCAGGCCCAGCCAAAGCCAGGAGCTTCTCCCAGGTCTCCCACATGGGTGCAGGGGCCCAAGTATCTGGGCCATCTTCCACTGCTTTCCCAGGTGCGTTAGCAGGGAGCCAGATTGGAGGAGGAGCAGCTGGGACTTGAACCATCACCCATATGGGATGCCAGTGCTGCAAGTGGAAGCTTAACCTGCTATGCCACAGTGCTGGCCCTTGATATTGATACTTATTTTCCAAAGCACAGGGTTTAACAATGAATGAGCCAATTCCACCTTGTAAATATCTCTACATTTTGTCTAGGTTTCTCTTATTCAGAAGATTTTGAACAGGATCATCATCTCTCCTCTCCCCTCTCCAGCCCCGACTCTGGGCCGCAGGGGTGTTTGACATCCTCTGGACAGGTTTCTGGTCATTGCACTGGGATGGAGCTCAGGAAGGCGGTGGAACACCCTAAAATAAACAGGACTCCCCGCTGCACCAAAAATAACTTCCGGTTCTCCATTCAGCCGTGTCCACCTCGAGGACTCATTACCGAGGTCCTGGTTCAAATTGCCATCATCTCTCAACCTCACCTTTCAGCAGCCTTGCTGTACTTCTGGTGCAAACCTTCTGGCCAGAACAATCCTCTCTAAACACTCACCTGACCATTTGTCATTGCCCATAGTGTTAGTTTCCTGTTGCTGCCTTGACAAATGACCACGCACTTGGTGGATTTAAAGGGTACAAATTTATTATCTTCTGGGTCTGGAGGTTGGAAAGCCTAACGCCCACGTGCCAGCAGGGCTGCGTGGCTTCGGGAGGTTCCAGGAGAGACCGTTTCCTTGCCTTTTCCAGCTTCTAGGTTTACCTGGATCCTCCCCATCTTCAAAGGCGGCAGTGTCCCAATTTCAGATCTTGCGGTCTCTCTATCTCTAGACCCTTCTTTCAGCATCACAGCCATTTCTAAACTCGGACCTACAACTTCAGAGATGTGTTTGGCTCTCCTGCTGTCCCGCTCCCCATAAGAGGATCTGCATGATTCGGGCCCGCCTGGATAAGCCGAGCTAATCTCCCCAACGCAGATGCTTGATCGATCACCCCTGCAAAGCCCCGTTTGTCAGCTAAGGTACTGGATGCACAGCTCCTGCCTATTGGGGTGTGGCCGTCTTGGGGACAAGAGGCACTACTTTGTCCTCCATACTCAGCCTCTCTCCCTTTGAGAGCCTCCAAGTTCTTTGTGGATGAAGATTCCCTTCCTTCCCGCAGGTCCGGGTCCTCTCTCTCTGACTTCATTTTAATCTCTGCTCCCTCTTTTGAGGTTTGAGCTTCAGCCATGCTAGCCGTCTTCCACTCGCTCAAGTCTGCTGGCTCCCTCTGCCCATGGCTTTGAAGACCCAATGCACTTTCCCTGGGAGCCCCCTCCTCCTTTTCTTCCTGCGGTTCTCAGCTCGGACATCATTTCTCTGAGAAGACTTCCTTGCGCCCCCGGCCTCTGTCAGCACGTCGAGATCTAGCGCTCCTGCTACATCATAAGCAGCACAGTCTTCTCCCTCACAGCACTCACTACAGCCTCTAGGGAACACCTGGTCCTGATGCTGTTTTAGCTTCCCTAAAGACAGGGGTAAGCCTGCCTTGTTCTCTTCCTCCCTAGTGTTCACCCAGAGCCCTGGTCTCGGTGGGTGCTTGATAAACAACTGTAGAATACACACCAATAGAGAGTGAGGTTAATTTAGGTGGGGCAAACACTTGAAATAAGTATTGAAAGCAGTTGATGGAATTTGACCCCACGGTCTCCAGCTGTAATCATCTGCTTGTTCCCTGCATTTGACTTGTGTTGTCACAGGGGAGGGAAGGTGCCGCTTTGTTTCTCGGTATGTGCTTCCTTCTCATGTGCACAGGGATTGCCTGATGTCTGTCAAATGAAAGAATGGATCAGATGCTGTCTTTGCACTCCTAAGGAGCTCTGTCACCTGTTACTCTTGCCATTTGTGGTGGAATTCCTTGCTACAGTTGGCCACATACAGCCCATTCTTGACGAGTGGCCAAGGTTTTCTCTGCCGGGAGACCGTTCAGTACACCTAGGCTGCCCTAGCGAGCCTTCTTTGTTTCCATCTCTCCCAGCTCTTGTGAGCACCATCTCTGACTCCAACGCAGGGCTAGGCCCTCAAACCCAGAGAAGGCAGCCTTGATCAGGTGCAAGACGTTCCCCTTCTCCCTACAATCTCTTGAGGGTCATGGTCCAGAGCCCTGGTGAGCCAGTCAGTCTGGGACCGTGAAGGAAGTCTCTGCACAGTACAAAGCTTTTGAAGGACAACATCATTACAGTACCAGGGCATACAGTGTTTATGGTCTGAGACCCACCTCCCAATTTTCAGACATAGATAATGTAGGCATAAGCTATGTTCAAGTGACTGCCTTTCACCAACTATTTGATGGCTTAGTTACCAGTGAAATCTAGAAACATTAAGTCTGGCGGATTAGACTTTTATGTATTTGTTTTCAGTGGTGTGGGTTCAAATATGCAAGTCCTGACACTGGCTGCATTTTTCAGCTTTATGGCCAAGCACCGTTTTGCTGCAGACTGATGAATAGGAGGATTGGTATCTGTTGGTATGAGAGCAGGGCCGAGATTTTCTCTCTCTCTCCTCCAATTATTCCCAGAAAGACAAAAGTTTTAGGCAAAGATAAATGGAAATTATATAGGAACTCCAAATATATTACTCCCCAGGTCTCCTGTCGAGGTAAATCGGACATACTCACAACTACAGATAATGAGATAATTAAAAACGAGTAAATATAAGTGTGAGGTGTCTTCTACCATTAAGTCTAGGAAATGTTTCTGATTATGACACATGGACTCCGTACTTGGAAATGTCATATCAATTATAAAAGATACTTTTACAGATCTCTCCAAGAAATATTTATATAAAACTATATTTTGTACACTATGTAAAATGCTTGAAGTATAGATTTAATCAAAACTGTAAATAAGACTAAAGGTATGCAGTCAGTGTGAAATATGCAACCGTAAAAAATCCTAACAAAATTTTAAATCAATTTCACTCTGGATTATGTTGGCTTTGCTACTACTTGCATTTCCCTCAGCCCCAACCTCCTCTTCTCCCATTTCATCTTAATGCTCTCATTGGAGAGAGAAAATTTGCAGATACAAAATCATAGTTTTATGATTCTGTGTTTGTTGTGAAAGGGGTATAGACTTAGAATATTTATTTATACATTCTAAATGTCTTATTCTTTAAGTTTAAAAAAAGTATTTTCACTCTATCGGAAGGACAGGGTTGGGGGAGGAGAGGGAGAAAGAGAGCTGTAACTTCGATCCACTGGTTCAGGTGCCTGCTATAGCCAAGGTTGGGCCAGGTCAAAGCCAGGATCTAGAAACTCAACCTTGATCTCCTAGTTGGTGGCAGGGACTCAAGTGCTTGAACTGTCACCAGCTCCTCTCTGGGGTGCACATTAGTAGGAAGCTGGAATGAGGAGCAGACTTGGCACTTGAACCCAGGAATTCTATGCAATATATGTGTCCCAAGCAGTGTCATATCTGCTACACCAAACAGCTTCCCCTAATGACATTTTTAAAGCCTTCTCTGGCCCCACGAGGCCATGTGACTAACAGTACACACTCAGACTTTGGCGTTTGGACCTGGGTTGAATCCTGCCTCTGACCCTACCTCTGTGTCCTGGGCAAGTGATTCCATCTGTCCAGATTATAATCTGTAAAATGGAACTGATGGTACCTGCCGTGTGGGGCATGGTAAGAGTTAAAGGCAAGGATGCCGGCAGCTTGTGAAGCATCCTATGTGCTTGGCTATTGCGTTACAGCACTGCGTCTCCATCTGACCTCTTATTTCCTGGGGTAGCTGAGACGCTGACTCCTGTTTCAAATCACAGCTGGATGGGCATCAGTGTTGTGTGAGTGTCGTCCAGTGATCAGGGCTCCCAGGTGTCCCAGGGACTTAGTGGGTGTGGCCAGTTTCAGAGTCGGGAGGAGCTCCTTGTGGACGGCTTCATTGCTGGACTCTCCTCGAATCGGGGTGTTTCACACACCTTGCTTTCTGGAGGCCTTTGGTCAAATGCCCGATTCATGAAATCGTGCAACTCTGTTAGTCGGGATAGATGAAACACGAGAGGGGAACGGGAAATGGCAATTTTAGTTTTATAAAAACCCTGTGGTCGAGTGACCAGCTCATGCCAGTCTGCCCAGAACTGCCCTGGTGTTAGCACTGTACATTCCGTGCCACTCAGCACCATTCGATCCTGGGACAAGCAGAATGGTTGACCACTGGACACTGAGCGGTCAGCTGTTTCAATTCTGGGGTGGGCAGTCAGAGGAGGGGATTTGTGGTTGTATGTGGCTGGGTTTGGGAATGGAGAGAGACTGTAAATGGCAGAAGGTTGCTTTTTATGTTACGGGAATGTTCTAAAAGTAGGTGGTGGCAATGACAGAACTGTGTATACACAGTAAAATGCACCCCCTTGCAATCTTAGAGAAGGTAGGTCCTGTGCTGCGTAAGCTGTTTCAGTAAACCTGGACTAGGGTTCGGATGTGGTTTGTTCTCAGTGTGACAGTGTTGGGAGGTGATGGGAGTTTCATGTGAGTTGAGTGAGGGCCAGCCCCTCCCCTCACTCTGACTTCCTGTCTTGCAAGGTGATCTCGCCCTTCTGTGGGTGCTCCCACTCTCATAATGCCATCTGCTGTGAGGAGATGGATCCGGGGAGGCCCACACAAGGGCCGGCACTGCACTGTTTGCATTTTCAGCCTCCAAAACCGTGAGTGAAACCAACCTCTCTTTATGTGTTTCCTAGCTTCAAACATTTTGTTACTGTCATGGAAGACTAATGTAGGACGTTTGAAAATAGATTATGGGGTGATATTTTCATAATAAATCATTAGGCTTTGTCCATAAAATGTTCATATGCTCCAGAATTTGAAGTGAATTGCCCATCAATTTGGGATAGGTTTAAGAAGATTGCCAAAACTCAGATTTGATGGGGAGATGGGGAACCTGTTGGTCTCTGGCTTCACTGGTCGAAGGTGTGAATGAATACATTGATTAAATAGCAAAATTTGACAGAATGTAGTGAGACGCCAAATGTACACTGTTGGACTCAGCAACTTCTTTTCCAGAAATTTATCCCACACAAGTAGCTGTCAAGTGTGCAAAGCTGTGTGTGCAAGGGTGGTATGTAACAGGCACAGTGGCTTAAAGTTATGAACAAGCTTAATCTGTGCTAATAATGGTTCAGACGAGTTACAGCAAATCTGTACAATGAGATTCTCTACCATGACAGCATTGAGAGGGTAACACAAAACCACAGCCACGTCCAGGGAGACCAAGGCCCCAGTTTACCTGGGACTGTCCTATTTGGGCACTGGGAATTCACAAGTTTGGGGAAACTTCTCAGTCTGAGATGAATGAAAATGATTGGTCATCAGTGTACTTAAAACAGCTCACAGGATGTCGCTGAGATGTCAACAGGGGTTGTCTCAGGTGGGACTTCAGTTTACCTTTCTTTATGAGGGTTTTTATTAGGGTTTTATTTGTACCATTTTCATACTTTTATTAAATAAGTTCACATTTGAGAAAAGAACATATCTCCTGATAGATTAAGAAGGTAGGCATATTAAATACATGGTGAGAAAATGTTTTTCCTATTTTCATGTTGAATGTTTTTGATGTGAGTCGACTTGTTAATGTGGCGGGTGTTTCAGTGTATGGCTAAATAAGGAAGCATATCTGTACACATCTACAGAAGTGTGTGGATTTAGGAGAGGGATCTCTGCTTTGTTTTCTGTTGGAACAAATGAATCCAGCACAGTACTTAGCACACAAGACAAATATGTGATCATGAAATTATGAAAACAGTCAAAATGGAATGCAGTGTCAAAGCAGTGCCTCTAAAGTGCTTGGCTTAGTCAGCTGATTGTTGTCTTAGGTGATGGGCGCTGATCTGGCTGTGCTAACTTTCCTTCACAATGAATTGGCCACTAGTGATTGCATTGACTAATCTTCTCCTTAATGATTTGCATTTTTGCTTTCCTCCTTGTGATAACACAATGTGTGTCTGTTACATGAAAATCAGAAATTATTGCAAAACAAAATGAGTAAGCTCTCGAGGTAGCCACTGTTAAATGCCTGTTTCATCTTCTAACCTTTTTCTATACATACGGTAAAGGTGTGTGTGTGTGTGTGTGTGCCTGTTGATGAATATGTGTGTGAAATACTGAATAGAAATGGAATCCTTTCGTTCTGTGGACTGAGTCACTCAGCCATGTGCTGTTGCTGCCATCCATATCCATATGCATGCAGGTTTCACATCATTTTCAAGGGCTCTGTGGGCTGCTGCTGCATGGACAGACCACACTGCACAGGACTGGCTCGCTTGAGCAGTGCTGCTTTCTTGCTGAGCATTGTCCAGTTGGGAGTCATTTTCAAGGGTCTTTTACCTGGTCTTGTTAAATATATGCGACGTACCCAGTGGCGTGCCTGGCACCTAGCAGGTGTTCAATGAATGCGATTCCCTTTCTGACCTCCTCTATTTAGGGGCCAGCAATTTCAGGAGCTGAGAATTTTATAGTAAATAAAAGTTGTAGTTTTGGTGGTAGTTTTCTGTGTTGCAAAGGCTCCAAAGTGAACAGAATTTAATCAAAGTTTTCTGTATGTGGGATATTAAAATGCTTCATTTCTGTCAGCCAAATCAACAGCTACCCTTCTTGAGTCTTCCAAACTCTACTCAAAGCCTCTTCTTTCTTAATGAGCCCCCTTATTACTTGCCACAGCTTTCAAACTCTGCTCCGTTCCTGCTCTCTGCCGTCTGTTGTTCATGCCGCAGTGTCTGACTCTTGATTCTGATTGCGTTATCTTCTTCACAGCCTCCCATGGACTCAAGTCCTGATTAACTGCACCTCTGCCCTCCTCGCTCAGTTCTTGTCCTTCTCTCCTATTTGTATTCTCCTGTTGTGGGCTGCATGTCCCCAGCTGGTCTTATTCTGGGTTCTCCCTTCCACATGTGAGAATTCAAGTGTGTGGTGGAATGAGAAGGCCATGCCAAGATGGCCACTGGCAATGGAAACTGCCTGGCAACAGGCTGTGATTGGTTAGGGCATAGACCGCCCCTTGACCGGATTGGCTGCCTTGGCTATATAAGCTGCTGTACCAACTGAAATAAATGAGTCTGCAGGCTGCTCACCTCTGGCTTGCTTTCGCCTGGCTCCCAGGGTCTGTGTGGTGACACTGTGCCTCTTGCCCCCACCACGCTCCTCCTCTCAGAACGAATCCACCTCAACAAAAGTGGAGGCATAAAGGTGCACAGAAAAGCAGCACTTGCTCCAAGTGGAAGAGGAAAGTGCACGCTCGGGAAGTAAGTGCAGCAAGCTCATGAGGAAGAATGGATGAACAGAAAGCCAACACACAGACACACACAAGACCCCTCAACAAGTTTGGGAGGTCCCTTTGTACTATCAAGAGGCATTGGGGGTGCTGTCCTGGGTGGGTTTTACAGAATGTTCAAAAGGGGGTGGAGCTTTGAACAGAGCTGCCCATTTTCATGCCTTTTTTTTTAATATTGGAAGTGTCATGTGTTAGGTACATGATGGGAGTGGGGGGTGGTGGCCATAGTAATTGCATTATGAAGACGTCATGACACATCCTGCAGCCACATGGGATGTTTCCAGCATTCCCAACATTGTGGAACTTCCAGTTTCTGCATAAGGGGGTGGGGGTCTTGGTGGTGCACAGAAAGGGAGTTGTCACGTCGGCTGTGCTGGGTGGGTCGTGTCTAGAGTTACCACACGGCGGGTACACTATCCAGCCTCAGCCTGTACTGCTGCATGGGCTGGCTTGGATGGCCAAACCTCATCTTCTTTAACACTACCTACCTGTATGAAATCATACCTACCCCTTTTACTCCTTGTTGCTTACAACCTACAGTCCTAACTGCCTTCCTGCCCCTCGGGTGCACCACATTCTTCCTAGCCTCAGGTTCTTTGCATTTTTTGTTTCTTCTGCACAACACTTTACCTGGCTGAACTATTCTCACTCATTGTTCTCAGCACTTTATCTTGTACAGTGTGTGTTGCTAGGACAAAATACCAGAGACTGGAAGATTCTTAAAGAACAGAAATTTATTTCTCAAAGTTCTGGCAGGAAACAAGGCCCAGAAGATAATGTATCATGTCCTAAGTCATGGGGAGAAGCCATGCAGCCAGCTTGTTTGAGACCAGAGCTTCCCAGAGTGCCACACAGCCCCTAAAACAGACATCTATGGAGTGAATGCATGTACGAGCTGAAGGTGGAAACTAGAATACAAATATGTATGTGTATCTAGTAAACCAACATGTTAGGATGATGTGTGATAGCTTCCAGTATTTTTGTTTCTAGATGTAGTCAACAGGTGACATGTGCTAAAAATATGGCCTTAAGAATTTCATTCTAGACCTAATGAACAATATCTTATGCAGATGGTGCGTGTGAACATGTCATTTCAACCCTTGACGCAGGCCAGTTTTGGTGTACCCCAGGAGGGGAACACTGTGGTTGTGAGTTTAGTGTAGGAAGGCAATGGGACTTTGCAATAATTGAGGATATTGCATTGAGGTCTGTACTGGGGTTATGAGCTTTGAACCTTATCCGGAAAGGGAAATGTGCCTTTACTTGATGGGCGCTTAACAAGCTCTTAAACTGTTTTGTGCTGTGACTACCATTCCATGAATGGCCCTCAAGACTAACTGGCACTACCTGTTCTCTATCACCTTCACCAAAAATAAAATTAAAATATCATAGACCTCAAGTGATCTGTTTGCATTAGGAATAGAAACTCCCAGAATATGAGCTGTCTGAAGGTACAATCTGTGTTCATTTTATCCATGATTATTTCTCCCTCCATCTGCTCATCCCATAGCTAGCTTAGTACTAGCCAACAGTAGAATAGATGTTGCTTAATGAATTTAATTTTATCCAATATGAGGAAGGGAGCAACACAGTTTTGAGGAAGATGGCTTACATATTGATTCTTCTTGGATTTGGGCCTAATATCAGGGAAAAAAACAGTTTGTGGTTTTGTTCACCTTAGAATTTCTAAAAAAAAAAAAAAACCTTCTAGACTTCTCCTATGTGGGGCAAATGTAACTCCCTTGGTGGGGCTTCCTGCTGGAAGACAGTGGAGTGTGGCAACGTGTGTGGAAATTTACTTGTTTAGGCAGACCTGGGTTCAAATCCTGGCTTTACCACTTGCTTATTGAGCACCTCTGAGCAATTCCCTGCACCTCACTCAGCATTTATTTCCTTACATCTTCAGTGAGATGCGTGATCCCTGGCTTCCAGGGCTGTGGTGTGGACCCCAGGCTGCAGAAATACAGATGTGGCTCTCAGAAGCGCCTGCCAGGGACTGGACCTTAACTGCTACATTATCTTTGTCATTTTTCTTACATTCCATTCATCTATGCAACTAAGCACTTATGTGAAAATATCCAAATCTTCATCCTCTATGTGTATCTCATACATGCACAAATCATACGTGTGTGATTTGTAAGAATAAATGTTTTACTTTTGTAGATTTCTTCATTTTTAATCATAGCTTGACTTAATCTGGATTAAAAACAAGGTATATAAAAAAAAAAACCATTTTGACAGGCAGAGTGGACAGTGAGAGAAAGGTCTTCCTTTTCCATTGGTTCACCCCCGCAATGGCCGCTGCGGCTGACAACCGGCGCACTGCGCTGATCTGGAGCCAGGAGCCAGGTGCTTCTCCTGGTCTCCCATGGGGTGCAGGGCCCAAGCACTTGGGCCATCCTCCACTGCACTCCCTGGCCACAGCAGAGAGCTGGCCTGGAAGAGGGGCAACCGGGACAGAATCCAGCACCCCAACTGGGACTAGAACCCAGGGTGCCGGCGCCACAGGCGGAGGATCAGTCTATTGAGCCATGGCACTGGCCAAATGGTTGTTTTTATAATATCCTGAGTCTGAGATGCTACTAGTTTTCACACAAATATACATTAAATATTACTCCAGTGCCTAGGAAATCTAAAAAAGGCTCTGTGATGATATAAATACTCTTCATTTAACTGCTATTTTGGCAGAGAGGAATCATAGAGCTCAATTACAGAATTGGGACCCTAGATGCTGAAATTACACGTTTGGTTTCTGTCACTCAAGGGTAAAATAATCAACTGTTGTACGCTTCCCCATGGTTCTCAAGCGTTCTATTGTCTTCCCAGTTCTAGTGCTCTGAGTTGATATCTGTGAATAGTCAATCTTGTCTCAGAGCCCATGTTTCTAGACAGGTCTGTTATTATTTCTCGTTTTGTTTGTACCGTGTTTCAAATATAAGCAAGAGACACAGGATAAAGAACACCAATGATTTTATTCATTTGCCCTCCTCTACATCATCGTTCCTTCCGTCCACCCCGCAATATTCATTGTGCCCCAACTATTGAATTCTTTGACTCATTCAATCCATGTCCATTAAGTGCCTCCATGTGGTAAAAGTGTCACACACGCCAAATCCTGGTGATATAATGGCAAGAAAAGACAGTCAGAGCTTGGAATCCAGCAGGCTAGAAACATTAACACAGATCATCATATAGGAGTGTGCTTATATTAATGTCTGTAATGTCAAACTTGATACATGTGGTGAAAGAGTCTATGGAGTGAAGAGTTTATAATCATAAAGGGAAGGTACTTTAATCAATGGCATTATGAGAATTTTTTCCAGGGGAATGAAGCCTGTGCTGAAGCCCAAAGTAGAAGTCTGACTTAACCAGGAATAAAGTGGGGGCAGGAGGAACAGGAAGGAGGCAGCATATACTGTCCTGTGATGGGCACCACAGTGGGTGGGCGGGATTAGAAGTCTCAGCTGTGACTGCAGCAGAGCAAGAAGACAAGGATGGCAGACAAGTGGGCAAACCAGACCCTGAAGAGGCCACTCGAAGGAGTCTGGGTATAATCCTTAGCACACACACAAACATGTACCGGAGGATTTTCAGTAGAGATGGCTGTCAGCAGAGGCAAGGGCAGGAGCAGAGGGGATGGGGATGATTCATTCAGCAGCCCGAGTGAGGCATTCTGGGGGCTTGAGCTGAATGTTGGGTTTAAACCACAGGGACTGATAGAGAAGCATTTTATTCCAGCCTCCTGGAAGGCAGGTAGGGACAGAATCTGCAGGCAGATGAACTGGCAGGTGACCACGTGAGATGGGATAACCACAAGAGGAATGGCAGACGTCTGAAACTGGGGCTGAAGCAGACTGGAGCATCCTGTTGGGGTTGAGACTTGGCATGGGCTGTGAAAGAAGAGGAAGGAGGAATGCAGGGGGCATTTCAGATTGGTGAGAGTAGGTGACTAAAGCCACAGGCAATTTGCATACTTTGTGTTGAGGAAGCATAGCATAGGAAAAAGAAGAGAATGTTGAATGTAATAGTATGCAGCAGCTATGATAATCCTTCCAGGCAAAGCAATTAGTCATGACTGTTGCTTTCATGGCCTAAACCCAGCTCAAACTGGCTCAATGCAATAAGTAAATCAATTGATTCATGTAAATTCATGAAAAATTACACATGTAAGGGCTTAAGGTAGAGCTGGATACAGATGCTCAAAGAATGGTGCCATGGCTTTCTCTCTCTAATCCCTTGACTCTGCTTTTTGTCATGCAAGATTCATTCCCAGGGAAGTTCCTCCTTCCCGGTAGCAAGAGGATGCCAAAGGCTCAAGTGTTACCTCCCACAGGCTAGACAGCCTGTTGTCAGAGCCTCCAGCTACCAATAGTTTCAAGCTCTCTGTCTTAAAGGGCTACTTGAGTTCTCTTGTCCAATCACGGAGATTGAATGCTCTGATCAACCCCACTGGGATCATATGCCTTTCCCTGGAGTTAAGGATGGGACGAGAGAGGGTCATTTCTCCAGGAAAGTAGAATGCTGGTACAAGAAGAGACAATGCACACTGGGAGTGTGAGTTAACAAAGCAACAAATAATACAGATGTCTTTTATACCACATGACGTTGGATGGGTTATGTGGCAAATCTGGAGGGATGCTTCCTTTTAGGAGGTTCCTTTCTGATTCAAGAAGTGATTGATGATGATAGCTGAGGGTACACACTAATTCATAAATGCCCCTAGAAGAGTTGGTTTTTATGGACTAACCATGTTTGTGTTGTATCCATGCGATTAGTGGTATTTCTTAGAAACTAGAGAATCTTCAAATGTCTGATTCTTCCTAAGACTGAGTTCGAGCATCTTGCTCGGGCGCGTGGCCTCTAAGCTGACGCTGGTTTGTTCATCTGGAGTTCTATAACATGGCATGATGGTTGTCATAAAACTGGGAATGGAGTCAGAGCTGGACGGCGAAATGGAACTTCAGTCGTTCTCCATCTTCTAGTAGAAGGGGATTGACACGGGATTTTGGTCATAGTTCAAGTAACACACGTCCTTGACAATGATTCAATAGGGTTATCTAATTTAGAGCCTTTATTCTCTCATAAATCATTTTTTCATGTTCTTCTCAAAATTCTTTCATCTTAGATTTTTTTTAAAAGGTTAATTTTATGCTCTTTTTTGCTTTACCTTGATTAAGCTTTGCAAAGCCTTTCTGAGGAACTTACTCTGACAATTAATTTTAAGGCATTCTTCCTTGGTTCATAATAGGTTTTGTTATTATATAATTAAAAACAAAATTAAAGTCTACCTGCCCCCTCACTTTTGTGAAGCCTATAATCCAGGCCCAGCAATGACTGGGGCATCACAGTTGGTGCAGAACATGGAGACTTCCTTATCTCTTGTAACTAAATTAAAACTCTAATAAGAGGAAACAAAGTAAATATTAAATCATTTCTGAGAGATGATGAGATTTTTATCAAATGAATTCTTCCCACCATTCAACATTCTTTATAGTGTTTTCTTGGGTTCTAGGCAAAATGGGTATCAAGACCAAGTGCCTAGCACAATGCTTCCCATACGTACATGGCTTGCAGTCCGTACTAAAGTACAATGGTGCACATCCTTGGTGAGGGAGAGGGACATACAGACGTCACTTCTAAAAGTTTGTGGAAAACAGCAGTAAAAGATAAGTTTATTTTGGTACAATTTTTGAAATTCGGTTTTTTCATAATACACATCTTCCGTGAACTTTTTGAAGATCTTGCAGGAAGGAACCACAAAGCACACAGCCTGTTTGTCTGCACCAGCTTCAAGTTTCAGGGATTGTAGAAGGCAGGATTCTGAAGATGGATGCTCCAAGTGTGCCATATTTAGGTTCTTTAATCAAACACCTCATTTAATCCAGGTCCTGCTATAAAGAGATTTTGCAAATGTAAAGTCCTGCCCAATTGACTTCAAGCTAATGGAGTTACTTAAATGAGTCTGACCAATCAGGTGAGCCCTTCCAAATGAAGAGTTTTCACTCACTGGTCGCTGAACAGGAAGCCAGAGGTATTCAAGCCTCTTCAAGATGGTTTCAAATGTACTATGGCAATGCAGGTGTAAAGACGGAGGGAGCCACCTGCAAAGACCAGTGAGCGCTTCCTGCTAACAGCCAGCAAAGAAGTAAGACCTCAGTCCGTAAGCTGCAAAGAACTTCTTTCTACCAATGACTTGAAAGGAGATTCTTCCCTAGAGTCTCCAGGAAAGAACAGCCTGGAAGAGAACTTGACTTCCGACTGGTGAGATCCTGAGCAGAGAATGAGGAAGCCTCCCAGACTCTCGCTGCTTTCAGAATGTCAAAACTAAGATAATAAATGGGGACTGGTGGTGGTGGCTAAGTTTGTGGTAATTTGTTACCCAGGAGAGAAAACTAATTCAGAAATTTAAAAGTCTGATACATAAGGTCATGTAGAAATAATTGGACACCAGGGCTTGGGCAAAGATCTCTCATACTTCAAGGTCAGCTGCTCAGAATGGTGGCAATAGGACTGAGCTGCTAATGGGATACATGCAACCAGAATGCAAATGATATTGTGTATCTCTGAAGTATCTGATTATTTTGCCACTTCCATATCTAATGTGCAGGACAACTGGCAAAGCAAAATGGAAAACTGGAGCAATTTATCACTCTTCACGAGCAATCAGAACCATCTCTCTAAACACATACGCAATATACAGTTAATCATGTTTCATCTCTTATGGAACTCTTGAATGGCTTCCCCCCACTTTTTTTTTTAAGGATAAACACTAATATCTTAAATGTGACCAACAAGGCTCTACATGAGCTGGTTCACAGCTATTACTCATAGTAGGCAAGGACAAAGAGATTAAAAAACTTGTACTTGAACCACAATGAAAGTTTATTTCTCACTCACACGATAGCCCCAACAGACACTAGTAGTTGTTGGCAGGTACTTTTCCTGGTGGTTCCTGTTTCATCCTTCAGCTCTTCCTTCCTGGGGCTTTACCATCATCTTTGTCCTGCAGGCAGGACGTGAGTGGAGAACTTCCCTGTTAGAGCCCCGTGAGCCTTCCTTCCTTCACATCCCGTCGGCTGGAACTCTGTCACGTGGCAATGCCTAACTGCGAGGGAAGCCAGGGTATGCAGCCTGGCTGTGCGCCTTCAGGACAGGAGTGCACGAGCTCTGGTGGGCAGTTGTCTGCCTTCTCACTCGTTTCCTCTGTGTGCTGCAGCTATGCTGTCCTGTGTTGGTCCTTAACGGCTCCACGCTTATTTTGCCAGAGTCCTTGCATTGAGTCCCACTGGACTTGTAAACAGAAGTCACTCCCCTAATCTAGTTCATTCTCACTCTCAGTGGCTCTCAGCTTGTGCATCAGGGAAGAATTCCCCGATCATTTTCCCCATAAACTCCCTTATGTGTTCTCGCAGAGCCTTGTTCGTTTTCCCTGTTAAAAAGAATTCCTGCATTTGTATGTTTCATTACTGTCTGAATCGCCTGTGAGACCGTAAGTTCTCATTCAGTAGTGACTGTCTTGTTCATATTGAATCCTGAGTACCTGGCACAGTTCCTATAGCCATTCAATAAATATTTGCCAAATAAAAAATATATATGGCATTAAAATCACATCAACGGATCAAGCAATGACTCATTGATCACATTCTTATCCTGAGACTGCTTTATAAATTAAGTCATTGAGTTATTCAGGAGATAAGTGAGAAGTAGAGTTGTGAATCTTCCTATCAACCCATGCTCCTATTTCTCTTTGTAGATCTGTCATTTTGTTTCATTCTTTTCCTATTGATTCATCAAACGTACTAAGTGTACATCAGCAATTATACTGGGTCCTGACTACATTCAAATAAATAAGCCATAATTTCTATCCTCAAATTTCTGGATAGCAAAGGAAATTGACACATATTCAACATATTAGGCATTGGAATAGTTCTTGTTGTAATAGATACAAGAATGAAAGGTGATGTGACTGCTCGCTCAGACTTACCCCTAGAAACGTGCCAGGGGATTCCAAATCCCAACAAGGCGGCAGGTACCAATGCCATCGTACTAGTTAACGTGATCAGTTTAAGGTTACAATTGATCATGATAGGATTAAGTGTCAAAGGGATCACATAAGCATGACTAGTGTCTGCTAATACTAACTGATAGAATTAAAGGAGAGGCCGGTGCCACGGCTCACTAGGCTAATCCTCCACCTGCGGCGCCCGCACACCGGGTTCTAGTCCTGGTTGGGGCGCCGGATTCTGTTGCATTTGCTCCTCTTCCAGTCCAGCTCTCTGCTGTGGCCCAGGAGTGCAGTGGAGGATGGCCCAAGTCCTTGGGCCCTGCACCCGCATGGGAGATCAGGAGAAGCACCTGACTCCGGATCAGCGCGGTGCAGCCATTGGGGGGTGAACCAACTGAAAAGGAAGACCTTTCTCTCTCTCTCTCACTGTCTAACTCTACCTGTCAAAAAAAAAAAAAAAATTAAAAAGGAGAGAATGATCCAACATGGGAAGCACGGTACACAGCAGATTCATAGAATGGCAAATGTCCTAAACAGTGTTCAGGCCTCAGAATCAACCCTTAAGGCATTTGGATCCAGCTAACAAGCCCATGCGAGTTTCTCAGGCATGGAAAGCCAAGACACTGTGGCAAAAAAAAATGACCTACATGACAGATCTGTGAGTGAGATCCCAGTGGAAAGAATGGGCCATCAAAGAAGGAGGTACCTTTCTCTGAAGGGAGGAGAGAACTTCCACTTTGATTGTGGCCTTGTCTAAATAAGGTCGGAGTTGGCGAACTCAAGAGGCTTCCATAGCCTTGGCAGCTCATGACAAGAGCCTCGGGTGATTACTGACGTCATAAGTAAGAGTGTCAATTGCCGGGGCCTGTTCTGTGGTGCAGCGGGTTAACGCCCTGGCCTGCGGTGCTGGCATCCCATATGGGTGCTGGTTCTAGTCCTGGCTGCTCCTCTTCCAATCCAGCTCTCTGCTGTGGCCTGGGATAGCAGTAGAAGATGGCCCAAGTGCTTGGGCCCCTGCACCCATGTTTGAGACCTGGAAGAAGCTCCTGGCTTCTGATTGGCACAGCTCCGGCCGTTGTGGCCAATTGGGGAGTGACCCATCGGATGGAAGACTTCTCTCTCTCTGCCTCTCCTCTCTGTGTGTAATTCTGACTTTCAAATAAACAAATTAATCTTTTAAAAAAAGTGTCAATTGTTAAATCAATAACGGGAGTCACTGTGCACCTACTCTCCATGTAGGATCTCTGACCTTAATGTGTTGTACTATGTGAATTAACAGTAAAACTACTACTCAAACAATACTTTATGCTTTGTGTGTCTGTGTGGGTGCAAACTGCTGAAATCTTTACTTAGTATATACCAAGTTGATCTTCTGTATATAAAGATAATTGAAAATGAATCTTGATGAAGAATGGGATGAGAGAGGGAGTAGGAGATGAGATGGTTAAGGGTGGGAGGGAGGTTATGGGGGGGAAAAGCCGCTATAATCCAAAAGTTGTACTTTGGAAATTCATAGGTATTAAATAAAAGTTGAAAAAGTGATATTATGAGACTGGTAGAAAAATGAATGTGTGTATAGAAACAATACTCCATTTGGTCTTTGTCAGCAAGTTTCAAGTGTGGGGGATAAACAGAGATGTTAATTATTTCATGTTGTCCAAGAGCTTTCTGTTCTGAGTGTTTTAGATGCTGTCTCTCTTCCTCCTCCAGCAAGTCCAGGGCCAGGTGGGCCAAGTCTCCTGATCCGGCTGCCGGTGACCACGAGGAAGCTCCGTAAGGGGCTGCGTCATGAGGCTTTTAGGGAGCGTCATCTCTGAGGTGGGCTAGAGTGTCTGGGCTGCCAGGAGACTTCAGGTTGTTGATTTTTTTTTTTTTTTTTGATAGACTGATCCACACGGGTTCCAACAGTCTAGTAATTAGCGTGGCCTTCCCAGCCAGGATTCCAGCCAGCCACCCTCAACTCCAGATTGTATTGTCTGCTGAATCATGCTTCCTCATTCTGTACATTTTATTTTATTTATTTTATTTATTTTTTGACAGGCAGAGTGGACAGTGAGAGAGAGAGACAGAGAGAAAGGTCTTCCTTTGCCGTTGGTTCACCCTCCAATGGCCGCCGCAGCTGGTGTGCTGCCGCCAGTGCACCGCTCTGATCCAATGGCAGGAGCCAGGTGCTTCTCCTGGTCTCCCATGGGGTGCAGGGCCCAAGCACTTGGGCCATCCTCCACTGCACTCCTGGGCCACAGCAGAGAGCTGGCCTGGAAGAGGGGCAACCGGGACAGAATCTGGCACCCCGACCGGGACCAGAACCCGGTGTGCCAGCGCCGCAAGGTGGAGGATTAGCCTAGTGAGCCGTGGTGCCGGCTCATTCTGTACATTTTATATAGAGAACTATATACACACATGGTTAAAAGAATAAAAAAAATAAAAGGGGTAGTGAATTTTCTCCATTTTCCCAGAATACTAGTCTCTTAATGTCTCCAACAGGGGCAATGACAACGTCTGTATCACTTACAAAGCACTGCAGAAAACCTATACAACATGAAATACAAACAGGAATGTGCTGTTCTCCTGCATCTGCTACTTTTCTTTTAATGAATCTTAAAAGTTTCCCGTATCATAACATTCATGTTATCTCATTCTTCTTCACAGATACACAGCATAACCCTGTAGGAACCATTTATTTGTGTGTGTGTATTACAATTACATTCTGTGATGTGCTTATGCATAGAAGTGTACAAATAATCTATGTACTCTATCCCTAAACAAATATGGATGATTTATCTGTCAATGGTTAAAGCATGGGTGGGAAACCTATAACCCAAGGATCAAATCTGACCCCCGCATCTGCTTTTGTGAATATAATTTACTGGAACACATACACTCATTTGTTTAACAGCAGAAATGCATACTTGAGATAGATACAAGATGTTAGTATCAATTTTAGAGTTCGCTATCTGGCTTCACATAGCAGAAGTCTCTTGGGCTCCGTGAGTGTCTGAGGGCGGATAGCCCAGAAGCAGAGCCTGAAATAAAGGTTCTTCTGAAGGTGATGTATGGAGGGAGTGCTCCCAGGAGAATGGACTCAAACCAAACAAGTGTTGATCTGTATATGTACTCATATGCGTGTGCGTGCGTGCGCATATTTGCATAGCCATTTAGTTTGAGAGCTAGGAAGGGTGACTGCAAAGCCAGGTGCAGTCATCACATCCCTTGATGTGGACCGTGCCCATTTCCTCCACTGAGGGGGGACTGACTTTGGCAACAGCCCCTAGTCTGCAGGTGGGAAGTGAGTGCATGTTTGGTGCATCGGCGTCCAGGTTCTGTGATCCCTGGGAGGTCAGAGTGAGGGCACGTTTGGTGCATCGGCGTCCAGGTTCTGTGATCCCTGGGAGGTCAGAGTGAGGGCACGTTTGGTGCATCGGCGTCCAGGTTCTGTGATCCCTGGGAGGTCAGAGTGAGGGCACGTTTGGTGCATCGGCGTCCAGGTTCTGTGATCCCTGGGAGGTCAGAGTGAGGGCACGTTTGGTGCATCGGCGTCCAGGTTCTGTGATCCCTGGGAGGTCAGAGTGAGTGCACGTTTGGTGCATCGGCGTCCAGGTTCTGTGATCCCTGGGAGGTCAGAGTGAGGGCACGTTTGGTGCATCGGCGTCCAGGTTCTGTGATCCCTGGGAGGTCAGAGTGAGTGCACGTTTGGTGCATCGGCGTCCAGGTTCTGTGATCCCTGGGAGGTCAGAGTGAGGGCACGTTTGGTGCATCGGCGTCCAGGTTCTGTGATCCCTGGGAGGTCAGAGTGAGGGCACGTTTGGTGCATCGGCGTCCAGGTTCTGTGATCCCTGGGAGGTCAGAGGATAGAGATGACGTCGATCGAATAGCAAAGGTCTCTGTGACTGATGTGTCTTTTATTTTTTAAGATTTTTTTATTTATTTGACAGGTAGAGTTATAGACAATGAGAGAGACAGAGAAAGGTCTTCCTTCTGTTGGTTCACCCCCCCTCCCCCCCCCAATGGCTGCTACAGCCGGAGCTGCACCGATCCGAAGCCAAGAGCCAGGTGCTTCTCCTGGTCTCCCATGCGGGTGCAGGGCTCAAGCATTTGGGCCATCTCCACTGCACTCCCGGGCCACAGCAGAGAGCTGGCCTGGAAGAGGGGCAACCAGGACAGAATCCAGCGCCCATATGGGATGCTGGCACCACAGGCTGAGGATTAACCAAGGAGCCATGGCGCGAGGCCCTGAAGTGTCTTTTTCAACTTTAGAAGTCATATTTACTACCCTCTTCTCTTTCATCCCCACTCTACTATGCGAACCTAAAACTTGCTGAGCGTATTTGTGGTGTCCCCTTGGTAAGGTTACTTACGAGTACCTGTAAACCTCAGTGTTCTCAGCTGGGGTTTGGGAATAATGATATGCCCCCATGTAGAACTGCTGTGGATTTAAGTGAGACGATGCCTATAAAGTACTTATCATGACGCTTAACATAGTAAGACACCAACCAATCATTGTACATTTCTCACATGTGTGTCTCTATCCCCCTAATTGCTTAGGGATAGCTTTATCCTTTATCTTTTCTCTGTTTGAGAATTAAGGGAGACCACTGGGTTTACATGGGAAAAAATAACCGAAACTTCAAAAATCAAACATAAGGGGCTGGTGTTGTGGCACAGTGGATTAAGCCATTGTCTGCTATGCTGGCGTCCCATATGAGTGCCCATCTGAGTCCTGGCTGCTCTACTTCCAATCCAGCTCCCTTCTAATGCACGAGGTGAGGGGGCAGAAGATAGCCTAAGTACTTCTTGGTCCACTAGGGAGACGGAGTGTTTAGGCTCCTTGGGTGCAGCCTGGCCCCAGCCCTGGCTGTTTCAGCCTTTTGGGGATTGAACCAGCAGATGGAAGATCTCTTCTGTCTCCCCCTCTCTCTGTAACTCTGGCTTTGAAATAAATGAACATTTTAAGAAAATCAAACATGAGGAAGATAAAGGTCTGCAATGACTCCGTGTCTCCATGTTGTGCTGGAAGCCCATGCTGGTTTTGGTGAAGTGGTTTCCCCTGTAAATGAGCGGTGTGGACCGGTCAGCTGGGCCTCCAGCCGTTCTTGCCCTTTGGCTACGTGAAAGATGATTACTGATTGAGAAATCACACACAAGTGGCCAATGAAAAATCCCTCCCAGTGCTTGGCCAGCCAGTTACTGATCAACAAACAAACAAAGCCTTCAGCTAAGCAACATTTAAAATGCTTTCTTCTTTAATGTATCTGCCCGTTTGCAGTGGGAAATTGGGTCATCTTTTCTGCCTTCCTCCTCCTAGAGGACCCCTTTAAGTCAGGTGGCAGTGCCCTCAGGAGAAGGAGCTGTTTGTGGGAACAAATGCCCCTGGCACCCGAGTCCAACCTCTGCTAATAAGCAATTCCATCTCTGATGTTGAAGCACATACTTTTTCAAGATTGTTAATTGTGTCTGCTCTCCTCGGGGAGATGCCAATGAACAGGATCCTCCTGCTGCTTCTCGGGGAAGAGGAAACCCGAAGGGGAGCTTAGAATGAGAGAAACCCCTCTGGGTTTCGGGTAAGTGAAGTGTGTTCCCCATGAGTGCCTTAGGTACCTCTTGGCAGTTGCATTTTTTGGGAGACCCCGGAGTGCACCTGCGCCACACACAAGGGCTTCACATAGAGCTGGTGGCCTTGACTCGAATTACAATTGTGCATCGGCTCCGTGCCTGGTTTTGAAACCTCCTAGCAGACCTTTTGATGTGTGTGCATTTTCTCAGCTTGGAGATTTTGCTGGCAAACTGCACAGCTGGCAGTAGGCACAGTGCCGGCCCTCTGCAGAGCTGGCAGGGAATAGGGTAATGTACTCAGCACCCACAGAGCCCAAAGTCACTTGAAAGAGACGACGATGGGCTCCAGATGAAGTTGGAGAGAAGATAAAAGGGACCTAGGGCCTCAGACTTGGCCACGTTGCTTGGGTTCAGTTGAGGGTCCCAAGAAACATTGAATCAGTTTTCAGTCTTAGAGATGACGATAGCCTTCCAATCCATATGGAGAAAGAATGAGGAGCTATGGGGAAGGGGGGAAGGGTCACAAAGAATGGAGGACCAGGGGAGAAATGTGTGGTTAAAGACTCCAGCGTAGTTCCCAGCCGCCGCCTCACCACAGAATTCCCTCAGAGCCCATTAGAGTATTTCTGTTGGTTGCAGGGACAATGTTTGCAAGACATCTCCAACTGTTAGCCAATCAACAATTGTTTCTAACAACCTGACATTGAGATTCTCTGTTTTGCAAGCATTGTATTTTCAGGCAGTTAGGTCCCAGTTGTCCCCCTAACCCCTGTCTCCTGGACATGAGGCTAATTTCTCCACTATGGTGTCTCTTGCTTGTCACTACCCATCACTTCCATTTAGCTTTCTGATCACCTCAATACCTGAATGTTTTTCAAAATAGAAAGTTGCATTTCTGGCAGTGCCATGGCTCACTTGGCTAATCCTCTGCCTGCAGCGCCAGCATCCCAGGTTCTAGTCCTGGTTGGGGCACCGGATTCTGTCCCAGTTGCTCTTCTAGTCCAGCTCTCTGCTGTGGCCCGAGAGGGCAGTGGAGGATGGCCCAAGTGCTTGGGCCCTGCACCCACATGGGAGACCAGGAGAAGCACCTGGCTCCTGGCTTCGGATCAGCACAGCACGCCGGTCGTAGTGGCCATCTGGGGAGTAAACCAACGGAAGGAAGACCTCTCTCTCACTGTCTAACTCTGCCTGCCAAAAAGTTGCATTTCCCTCTTAATTCTTTGTGTTCAGTGTGGGGTTCGTTATAATCACTCATTTGTACAATAACAGTAGGTGACACTTATTAGTGTGTATTATCTGTCATGCACTGTGCTAAGTACTTTATGTAGATTGTCTAAGTCATCCTCAAAACAATCCTAGGAGACAAATGTTGTAAATTACTTACTTTGAAATAATTTCAGACCTAGGAAAAGGTTACAAAAATAGTCCATAAGAATTACCATATACGCTTCACCCAGTCCCTGCAATGCCTGTGTTTTGTAAAATTATGAAAACAATGTAATACTACTGTCTATCTGTAAATCTTATTCAGTGTTTTATAGCTTATCTTACTGATGTCCTTCCCTGATCCAGCATCCACTTTGGGGTCCTGAACACACATCTCCTCCTTAGGTCCTTTGAATTTGGAATGGTTCCTCTTAGGCCCCTTCAATCTAGAATTGTTCTTTTTCAGGACTGCAACAGTTTTCCAGGAACACTGTAACAATTTGCCATAAATCTGGTAAACTAGGACCTTAGGGGTTTATTGACTCACAGTTGTGAAGGCGAGAAGCCCCTAATTACGGTGATGTGGGTGCTGATCCCTGCGGAGGCTGAGGGAGAATCCACTTCCGGCCTCTCCCAGCCCTGGTGCCTGCTGGCAGCCCTGGTCTGGAGCTTTACCACGCCATCCTCTACTGCCAGCTTTGCCCGAGTTTCCTCTCTCAAGGTCTCTTCTCCATTGTTATGTTTTGTAAAGACACACGTGACTGGATTTAGTGCCCACCCTAATCGAGAAGGGTCTTGTCTTGAGATCGTTACCTTGATGATAATTGGAAAGACTCTTACTGCAGATGAGGTTACATTTTGAGATTCTGGGTGGGCGTATCTTCTAGAGGCTACAGTTCAGCCCACTGACAGTCTTTTGGCTTTTTTGGTTTGTTTTTTTGACAGGCAGAGTAGACAGAGAGAGAGAAAGGTCTTCCTTGTCGGTTGGTTCACCCCCCAGTGGCTGTTGCGGCTGGCGCACCACACTGATCCAAAGCCAGGAGCCAGGTGCTTCTCTTGGTCTCCCATGGGGTGCAGGGCCCAAGCACTTGGGCCATCCTCCACTGCACTCCTGGGCCACAGCAGAGAGCTGGCCTGGAAGAGGAGCAACCGGGACAGAATCCAGTGCCCCGACCAGGACTAGAACCCGGTGTGCCGGCGCCGCAAGGTGGAGGATTAGCCTAGTGAGCCATTGCACTGGCCATCTTTTGGCTTCTGAAGGACACCAAGTGGCTATTTGCAGAACATACCTCCAGTTAGGATGTTTTGATGTTTCCTCATCATGAGATTCAGGCTATGCATTTTTGGGAAAATACACAGAAGTCATCTTGTGTCTTGCATCCTTTTGAAGTACATTGTGTCAATTTCTTCCATTACTGTTGATGTTACTTTGATTAACTGGTTAAGGGGGTGTGCTATAGGCTTCTCTAGTGTAGTTGTCAATTTTCCTTTGCAATTAATAAACCACTTGTGGTAAGATACTTGGAGATTTTGTAAGCATCCTGTTCTTTATCACTCTGCCTGATAATTTTTATCATCTTTATTAACATAATACACATGACCTAAAATTCACCCTTGGAGATGTCCAGTCCGTTGGTTTTTATTCACAACATTGTGCAGCCACCATCACTGTCTACCTGCTGAGCGTTTTCATCACCCTCCAAAGAAAACCTACCCATTAGCTGTCATCTGTTCCTCCTCTCTCAGCTCCTCAAGGCTGCGGGCTTACTTTCAGTCTCTCTCGGTTGCCTGTTTGATTGCCCACTGTGCTTAGCATCCATTGATAAATCTTACCTGAAATGACTGTTACTGTGGTGTTTGCCGAATGGTGATATTTGAGACCATGCACTTTGGAGGACCAGAGTTATGGTGATACATCCAAAGAGATGAACTCTATTTACTGTTGCATGACACCAATGCCCAGGACAGTCCTGTTGCCCATCGACATTTATCATTTGTCCCAGACAAAAACATCCTGTTTGGATGATAAATTATGTGGCCACTCAGGTTATTTTTCACTTGGGTTGTTGATCATGTTGAATGGAGTAAATCTACTTCTGTGGCTCTACATGGATCTTGCAGTAGATTTGTAGGGGACTTATTTCCTTTATTCTCCTCTGATTTGAAAATAAATTATTGTTCCCCTGAATGTGTTCTCTGATACGATCAGTAAGAACAGTGCTCTTTGGTTCTCCATGTGATCTTTTTTAGATTTGTGCATGACATTGTAGTGTACCTCTTCTGTCTCCACTTTCAGCAAACTGTACCTGAGTCTCTGTTGCATCAGATGACCTGCTCACTTTGTCTCTATATCACAGATTCCTTTGGAGGCACACAAAGGTTCCTTTCATTGTAGCAAAGATATATTGCACACAGTGAATGCGACTTATGCCGCATAATTCAGTGTTCACAGCACTTTAGCCACGTTGAAGTCTACAGATGTGGAGGATACTGCTCAGTTTTTTCCAGCTGTGTCCCTGCCGGTCTCCTCCATGGGTTTGTAGCGATGCTTATAGTTCTTCTCATGAATCACTGCTAAAGTGGATCTTAAATGCTGCAGTTGATTTTTGAAAAGTATGTAAGAAATTTACATTTATTTTGAATAAACTTAATCTTTTTAGTTTGAGCCGGTAATTTCAGATCTTGAAGATTCAGTTTGAGTATCCTTCATCTGAAATGCTTGAGGCAAGAAGTATTTCAGATTTCGGAGTTGTTCCTGTCTGAAACTCACATTGGAGTTTCATACCCATTGTGAGGTGTTAAGAGGGTTTCTTGGAACTTAATCCAATTATAGTGTTCAGAAGTGAGACTTTCGGGATGTATTTAGAATTAGGTAAGATCATCAGATTGGAGGCCCCATGACTGAACACCGTTGGCTTTGTAAGATGACAGAGAACAGAAGAGAGACACACACATCTCTTTGCTTATGGTGCCCTGTGACACCTCAAGACTGCTAACACCAGATGCAGCCCCTTGAACTGGGATCAGAACCGTGGTCTAAAACAACCCTCTTTTCCTTATAACCTAACCAGTCAATGCTGCTTCATTATTAGCAATAGAAAACAGAATATTAGTGGGATTTTTAGAACATTTGCGTAGACTTCATGGATTGAACATCCATAATCTGAAACTATAAAATCCCAAATGCTTCAAGATCTGACTTCTCAAGCATCATGTCAAAAAGTTTGATTTCTGAGCATTTTGGATTTCAGATTTTGTTTTTGGGATGCTCAAACTCTGGCTTAAAGTCTCCATTTTTTCACTCCATAAGCTTGCACATTCTCTAAGTTTGTTGAACAGAATGTTGTTGGATAAATAGCCATTTATTAAGCGGTTGCTGTATGCTGGGAATCACATTAGGTACTCTACATAGAAGATTTCATTAACAAAGTTTTTTCTTGCCTCTGAGCCTATAACTCTACAACAATGGCTGGATAGGTTCTTTATTTTTTATTTTTATTTCTGATTTTTTAGAGATACCTTAGGAATGTCTGCCCTTAGAATTTGTTTACTTCTAATTGAAACATAATTGTACATGTTTATAGGGTACAGTGTGGTATTGCAATGCATGTATGCAATGTGTAATGATCAGATTAATTAGCATATCCATCACCTCAAACTGTTATCATTTGTGTCCGGAACTTTCAGAATCCTCTAGCTATTTTGAGGCACACAATAAACTGCTTTGAGTGACCTCACTGTACTGCAGATCATCACAAGTTATTCCTCCCATCCAGTTGCACCCTTGAGCCCATCACCCATCCATGGCCGCAACAACCGGAGCTAATCTGATCAAGAGCCAGGAGCTTCTTCTGGGTCTCTTACATGGGTGCAGGGGCTCAAAGACTTGGACCATCTTCTTCTGCCTTCCAGGCCATAGCAGAGAGTTGGATTGGAAGTGGAGCAGCTGGGACTTGAACCAGGTGCCCATGTGAGATGCTGGCACGGCAGGTGGCGGCTTTTACCTCCTACACCACGGTGCCTGTAGCACAGTTTAACTCCAATGTTTCACTGTTGATTTTCTGTCTGGATGACCTATTGACAAATGGGGTGTTGGAGTCCCCAGCCTGTATGGTTGGAGAGTTTCTACCTCTCTTTAGATTAAAAGTTTTTGATTAGGGCCAGCATTGTGACATAAAGCCATCATCTGTGATGCTGGCACCAGTTCGATTCCTGGCTGTTCCACTTTCAATCCAGTTCTCTGCTTATCTGCCTGGGAAAGCAGCAGAGGATGGCCTAAAACCTGGGGCCTCTGCATCCATGTGGGAGATCTGGAAGAAGCTCCTGGCCTTGGACTGGCCCAGTTCTGGCTGTTTGGAGAGTGAACCAGCACATGTAAGATTCTCTCTCTCTCTCTTTAGGTAACTCTGCCTTTCAAATAAAAAAAATTCTCTTTGTCTTTGACTTTTGACAGCTTGATAATAATGTGTCTCGGAGAGGACACATTATTATGGGTTGTGTCTACTTGGGGTTCTTTGAGCTTCAAGGTCTGTAGAGTAAGGGGAGCAATTGTTTCAAAAGCTCATTGCGAGAAAACACCAGGACAAAGGTAGTTCTCCTCTATAGAAATGCAAGGCTTTGTTTATAATGGAACAGCTCTGCTTCAGACTGCAGTATTTCTTGTATATCCAGGGCAAGGAGCAGCACATGGACTTACTCACTACTGAGCAATGTAAGGGAGACCAGTTAAATAAAATAGGATAAAATCTAAATAAAAAATGAAATTATATCATTTGTCACAAAATGGGCACAACTGGAGGACATGTTAAATGAAATAAACAGGACCCAGAAAGACAAATGCCTTATATTCTCCTTATATATGGGAGCTAAAATTAAGACAAGACATGTCTGTGTGAGTCAATATTGCTGTGAATATAGTTTTTGTAAAACTTTGTTTCATACCTTTGTCAAACCAATGATTAAGAGTGTAATGCTAGTATAGTTTTTATGATCTGCAATTACTTTAAAATTCACTGTATATGGGTGAAGTGGTCATTTTTCCACTCAATTACTGTTTATAGCCATTGTCTATACTCTCACTAAAGTAGGGTCTTTCTACTTTTTAAACTTCTTATTTGGTGAAGTGTTAAGCCTTTTTAATGTAATGTAAATTTAAAAGATATTATCTCAAACTAAAAAAAAGGGAGATGGAAGGAGAATGGGAGGGAAGATGGAAGGAGGGTAGTTGGAAGGGAATATCATCATCATCTTAGAACTGTATCTGAAAATCGCATTGAATCTGTTAAAAACTAAAAATTAGAAAAAAATCCTATATCATACTGAGACTAAATAGTGTTATTATCTATAGCTTATGATCAAGGAAATTGAGGTCTTAGAATGGCTAAGCAGTATGATCATGGTCATATCCCTGTGCTACGTCATTGTTGGGTTTCAGTCTGGGATCAGTCATCTTCTAGAACCATGGCTTTTTAAATCCTTTCTTTATAGCTAAGGGTGCTAGAACCACAGTAACACTACACACGTTGCTTGCTTAGGATGGTTCTAGTGGCCCATGACATTGGCCATTTGTTCCAGACAAAATCATGTAGCTTGTGTGATGATCAATGACTCTAGCTGTCACTCGGGTTGCTTATAATAAGGTTCAAAACACCACTTCAGTGGACTGTGTGTATCTTGCTGAGAAGAAAGGTGCATTGTGGATCTATTAAGCTCAAGTTTATCATATTCTCCTTGTTTATATTTAGTATCTCAGAAATGGGATTCAAGCAGCCAGGTGATGAAGGTTCCTGATGGCTGAGAATTGGGCTCAGGAGGAATTCTGGGAGAACCAAGGTTCTGATGGGCTGGGGAGTGATGCCATGATGTCATCACCAGGACCACCGGCTCCAGGCGTGGGAGGAAGTTGTGTCCCAAAGGGTTGAGGGCTTAGAACAACTGGAAAAGCCCAGAAGGTCTAACTGTGAAGATGTGTATAGAACGGAATCAGTAGATACAAGTGACTAGTAAGGGGAAAGATGGGTACCTGTAACACATTGGATGCCAGGTCTCATGCTTTGGGCATCTTGTACTCTACAACGCAATCATTTAATGTGTGGCCTGGGAGGGTTGAATTGTGGAGACTTGATGTGACTGTTGCAGTGGAGAGAAGAATCCTAACTACTTTATGAATGATCTCACTCAAGCTGTCTTGAGTTACTATCTTCCAGGACAGTTTCCCCCTGGTATTGTTTTGGAAGTACATTTTCCATTTGCGTTCAGTTAGAACCCAGTGCTACACAGCTGGGGATCCTTGGGCTAGGTTCTTGCTTATAAGGCACCAAGTTACACTGAACTTGGCAAGGCTGCACTTACTGTCTTGGGAACTGTGCCTCTTCACATTGTGTCAGCAAACTCCACTTGAAGAATATAGTACTAAAAACCCCAAATTTTGTGTTTAACACCTTCCCTATGGGATGCAGAAATAACTCGTGCATATCTGGATGGACAGGCAGCAGAGGAAGCCAAATGGGCTTAGAAATATTAGTGTAATTTATGCAACAAAAACTTTTTATGTTTCAAGATATAATCATAAATCTCTTTTAGTTATTCATATGCAAATATGGGAAGGCTCTCATACTCCTATAATGGATGAGAGTCTGTAATGACTCCTGTCCTATTCAAGTTTAATGGAGGAGAAATAAACACACACATACACACACACACATGTGCATACACAGACACACATGTGTATACACAGACACACTCTCTCCCTCTCTCCCTCTCCTCCAGGGTCTTTCTTGGTCTGATGCCACAGAAGTGCAATGTGTATTTGGAAGACATATGTCCCTTAGAATTTGTGTGCCAGAGCTCACTCTAAAGGTTCAATAATGAAATAATTATTTACAGTCAATAATCCTCTATTTATTTATGGGCCTCGCCTCACTGACGCCTACCATTTGGTGGTTTTACTACTTGCCTTCATTAGATAGTGGGCAGGGAAAGTTGCAGACATTAATAGCTGAATTTTCTCTTTTTTATAGTATGTTTACATATTTCAAATTACAGATTTTTAAAATTATATCTCTCAGTAGTCTTGGTGATAAATCAGCTTTTATGTGATTGCTAAAACAAAGTGACTTACTCCATAGCCACTTAAAGAGATGGTACCCCAAACTGATCATTGAATTCCGAATGCTAGTTAGTATTCTGTCAGCTGAGTGGGTGCTGCAAAGTTCGGTACTCAGGCTCCTTTTCCTAGCTTGGAACTTTGCTCATCTCCAAGTTGGCTTCATTTTTAGGCAGTCTGTCCCTCAGCCTGGCAGGATGCTGACAGTAGCTCTGGATCTACATCCTACATTTCCAGAAAAACTAGAGAGCAGAAAGATGGGTCTGTCCTTGGTCTTTCCAGCCAAAGTCCCAGGCCCATCTTTGAGTCATGTGCTCATTTCTGGGCAATCATCGTGGCTCGGAGAATGGGATGCTGATCCAATGGGTCTGTGTCATATGTGCACCTTGGGAGTTAGCAAGAGAGAAAGTTCAACTCCACCTGTGGACACTGTCATCTGAAAGTTGGAGAGACATCTGTCCTCAGAGGAACACTGGGAAGCTTTCAGCAAAGGGTAGGAGATAGTTTTGTTCCTCCTTGGCTGTCTGGGGAATGACCATCATCATGAATCACATGGAATCCATCCAGACCAGTAGGTTATTTTTAAATGTTATTTATTTGAGGGGCCGGCACTGTGGTACAGCGGGTTAATGCCCTGGCATGAAGCACCGGTATCCCATATGGGTGCTGGTTTGAGACCCGGCTGCTCCACTTCCAATCCAGCTCTCTGCCATGGCCTAGGAAAGCAGTAGAAGATGCCCCAAGTCCTTGGGCCCCTGCACCTGCATGGGAGACCTGGAAGAAGCTCCTGGCTCCTGGCTTCGGATTGGTGCAGCTCTGGCCGTTGTGGCCAATTAGGGAGTGAACCAGCAGATGGAAGACCTCTCTCTCCCTGCCTCTCCTCTCTCTGTGTAACTCTGACTTTCAAATAAATAAATCTTTTTAAAAAGTTATTTATTTGCGAGAGGAAGAGAGAGATGAGTAGACAAGAGAAGAAGCTCCCATCTGCTGGTTCACCCTCAAATTCCTATTAAACTGGGCTTGGGCTGGGATGAGAGTCAGGAGCCAGGAACTCAATCCAGGTGTCCCATGTGACTGAACAAGATCAGGGCACCACAGAAGCAGTCTGTGCTGGCAGAGAGGGGATGTGATAAGCATTCCACAATGACTTTCTTTTCAGCAATCCTGAGGGGTTTCTCCACAGAGGGTCAATAAACTGATTTGATCATTGCATATCATATACAAATGTAGAATTACAATAGCAAACCCCATAAATAAGTACAAATATTAAATGGAAATAAGCACATTATTTAAACCTAAAAAGCAAAGCAAAACAAAAAAAATTAGAGTGAATGTTGGTCAGATAACTGAGAATTGCCCACAAAAATGGGTGGCTGGGTGGGAGAGAGGGTATGTGAAATTCATCATCTATGAGATATTGTGGAAGGGTTTGGGCTAGTCTTAGCCCAATGGAATGTACTCTATACCTCCCAAAGTTTTCCTCCAGTCAAAACACTTGCATTATTTCCCTATAGTCCCTATGTTAGTTTTTTTTATATTTTATTTATTTGAGAGGTAAAGTTACAGAGAGGCGGATGGACAGAAAGGTCTTCCATCTGCTGGTTCACTCCCCGTATAGCTGTGACAGCTGCAGCTGGGCCGATCTGAAGCCAGGAACTTCTGGGTACAAGAGCTCAAGTACTTGGGCCATCTCCGACTGCTTTCCCAGGACACCCGCAGGGAGCTGAATTGGAAGAGGAGGCACTGGAATATGACCATATAGGATGCCGACACTGCAGACGGAGGCTTAGCTCACTAAGCCAAAATGCCGACTCTAGCCCCTATGGTTTTAAAGATATTTTTTAAACAAATTCAATTTCTTAAGTAGTAAATAATGTTCCTTTTTAATTTTTATTTTTAAGTGATCGCTGTTAAATATAAGAGTGGGAATAAGAGAGGGAAGAGATGTGCAATTCGGGACATGCTCAAGCTGACTTACCTCAAACGGTAGAGTTAGAAACATACCAGGGGATTCCAATTCAATCCCATCAAGGTGGCATGTACCAATGCCATCTCACTAGTCCCAGTGATCAATTTCTGTTCACAATTGATCATAATGATAGGACTAAGAACCAAAGGGATCACATAAATGAGAATAGTGTCTGCAAATACTAGCTGATAGAATAAAAAAGGGAGAGAATAATCCAACATGGGAAGTGAGATGCACAGCAGACCCATAGAATGGCAGATGTCCTAAACAGCACTCTGGCCTCAGAATCAGCCCTTAAGGCATGCGGATCTGGCTGAAAAGCCCATGAGAGTATTTCGGGCATGGAAAGCCAAGACACTCTTGGGGGGGGGGGAACCTAAATGAAAGATCTCTGCAAGTGAGATCCCAGTGGAAAGAACGGGTCATCAAAGGAGGAGGTACCTTTCTCTGAAGGGAGGAGAGAACTTCCACTTTGACCATGGCCTTGTCTAAATATGATCAGAGTCTGTGAACTCAGGGGGCTTCCATTGCCTTGGCAGCTCATGACAAGAGCCTAGGGTGATTACTGAGGCCATAAACAAGAGTGTCAATTTGTTAAGTCAACAACAGGAGTCACTGTGCACTTACTCCTCATGTAGGATCTCTGTCCTTAGTGTGCTGTACATTGAGATTTAATGCTATAACTAGTACTCAAAGAGTATTTTTTACTTTATGTTTCTGTGTGGGAACAAACTGTTGAAATCTTTACTTAATGTATGCTAAACTGATCTTCTGTATATAAAGAGAAATGAAAATGAATCTTGATGTGAATGGAAGGGGAGAGGGAGTGGGAAAGGGGAGGGTTGTGGGTGGGAGGGATGTCATGGGGGGAAGCCATTGTAATCCATAAGCTGTACTTTGGAAATCTATATTCATTAAATAAAAGTTAAAATAAATTTAAATTTTAAATTTTTAAATTGTTTTTGACAGAGTGGACAGTGAGAGAGAGAGAGAAAGGTCTTCCTTTTCTGTTGATGTATCCCCTCAAATGGCTGCTGAAGCTGGCGCGATGCGGCAGGTGCACCATGCTGATCCAAAGCCAGGAGCCAGGTGCTTCCTCCTGGTCTCCCATGCAGGTGCAGGACCCAAGCACTTGGGCCATACTCCACTGCACTCCTGGGCCACAGCAGAGAGCTGGCCTGGAAGAGGAGCAACCGGGACAGAATCCGGCACCCTGACCAGGATTAGAACCTGATATGCCAGTGCCGCAGGTGGAGGATTAGCCTAGTGAGTTGCGGCGCTGGCCTGAAATTTTTAAGATTTATTTATTTGAGAGGTAGGGTTACAGAGAGTGACAGAGAAAGGTCTTCCACCTGCTAGTTCACTCCCCAAATGGCTAGAACGGCTGGAGCTGAGCCAATCCGGAGCCAGGAGCTTCTTCTGGGTCTCTCTTGTGGGTGCAGGAGCCCAATAACTTGGGCCATCTTCTACTGCTTTCCCAGGTCATAGCAGAGAGCTGAATCAGAAGATGAGCAGCCAGGACTAGAATCAGTGCCCATATGGGATGCTGGCACTGCAGGTGGAGGATTAACCTATTATACCACAGCACCAACCCCTTTAATTAGTTTTGTTTTTTTTTTGGACAGGCAGATATGAAGGCAGGAGCCAGGTGCTTCTCCTGGTCTCCCATGGGGTGCAGGGCCCAAGCACTTGGGCCATCCTCCACTGCCTTCCTGGCCACAGCAGAGAGCTGGCCTGGAAGAGGGGCAACCGGGACAGAATCCAGTGTGCCAGCGCCGTAGGTGGAGGATTAGCCTAGTGAGCCGCGGAGCCGGCCCCCTTTAGTTTTTAACAGATTCAGTGTAGTTTATAGATGAAATTCTAAGATATAATGATACTCCTTTCCTTCCTCCTTACCTCTCTTCCCCCCTTAGTTTTTGAGATATTTTAATTGCTTACTAACTAGTATGATTTGGACCACATAGGATGTCTGTAAAGTAACCCAAACCAGGCAGTTGCCGTATCATCACTAATGCATGTTCTCTTTCTATTTAGTGCTTCTGCAGAAAAATTATGAATTATTAAAGACAGTTCACAGAACTCCGTAATCTCTTAGGATCCAGGAACCCACGGTTGGAGTGCCTGGACTAGATAATGTATGAACTGTGGATTGTGTCTGTGGTATCTGCTGACTCTACCTGGTAGACTCTTAGAATCTGTTTGTGAATAGGATCTGATGAAAGCTCTGGTGATCATGGAAGTTGGGAGTATTGGTATCTTTTGAGGATGTGCCTCTAATCATCATGCCTTCCCTTCCCTTGTTGTAAATAACCTAGTACATCACTTAAATGAACCACAAAGGTGAGTCATTCAGGGAGAATACACAGGCTGATGCAGACCCAGAACCATGGAAAGTGGAAAATGCCAGGTGGAGTTGGGGTTATGGCTCTCCCTGAGTGACTTTCCTCCTACAAGGTACCAAAAAAGTTTGGCTCTGCCTTCAAGATGGATTCCAGCCTCATAGATTGAACCATCTTTTCTTGGATGAGGTCCAAGCAACCTCAAGTCATTGCCGAAATTACTGTAGTGATTTCCCAGTGCTCTTACAGCTCCTGCCCTGCTCTCCCCCTTTGTGCCTCAGCGTCATAACCAGAATGACCTCTGTGTGAGGTGCGTAGAGAACCACTACGGGATGCTGTATGGCTCACATCACTGTCTCCTATAGTAACAGAACAGCCTCCTGAGGGGCTCCCACACTGTGCTGTCCTCTCCAGTCAAAACTCAGCTACAACCCAACTAATTCTCCTAAACGTAACTCCATGTCACTTTGTTGAAAAACCCCAAAGGGAGTCCTCATCTCACCTGGAGTAGAAGTCAGAGTCCCCATAATAACCCACACTACTGGGCTGCCCCCACCCTCTCTGCCAGTCACCTCTGATTTGACCGTCTACGTTCCCTCCCCAGCTCCCCTCAGCTGCACTGTTCTCCTGACGTCACCCCAAATGCCAGATACATCCCTGCTTCAGGGAATGTGCACTTGCATTTCTTCTGTCTGGAATGTGTTCCCCTCAGATATGCTCCATGGCTTTCTCTACCCCTTCCTTTAAGAGCTTTGTTCAAATGTCGACTTCTCAGTGACGTCTTCCTGGGCTGAAATACTAGTTTCCCTGGGGCTGTAACAGATCGCTATAAACTCAGCCCAAAACAGCAGAAGTTTATTTTTCAGCTTTGGAGTTCACAGAATCCACACGGTTTTCCACTGTGCTAAAATCAAGGTGTCAGCAGGGCTGTGTTCCTTCTGGAACCCCTGGGGAAGAACCGGTTCCCTTTGCTGTCCCAGCTCCTAGAAGCTGCCTGCAGTCCCTGGCTCATGGCCACCTTCCAGCCAGCCATCACAATCAACATCTGCTCCCATCTCTCTCTCTTTTCTGCTTTCTTCTGTAAGAACCTTTGATTTTTTTGAAAGCTCTTATTTAATAAATATAAATTTCGAAAGTACAAGTTTTGGATTATAGAGGTTTTTTTCCCCCCATAACCACCCTCCCACCCACAAAGCATCTCATCGCCTACTCCCTCTCCCATCCCATTCTTCATTAAGATTCATTTTTAATTATCTTTATATACACAAGATCAACTTAGTATCTACTAAGTAAAGATTTCAACAATTTGCACCCACACAGACAAAGTATAAAGTACTGTTTGAAGACTATTTTTACTGTTAATTCTCATAGTACAACACATTAAGGACAGAGGTCCTACATGGGGAGCAAGTGCACAGTGACTCCTCTTGTTGATTTAACAATTGACACTCTTGTTTATGACATCAGTGATCACCCGAGGCTCTTGTCATGAGCTGCCAAGGCTATGGAAGCCTCCTGAGTCCACAAACTCAGACATTATTTAGAAAAGGCCATAGTCAAAGTGGAAGTTCTCTCCTCCCTTCAGAGAAAGGTACCTCCTTCTTTGATGGCCCGTTCTTTCAGCTGGGATCTCAGAGATCTTTCGTGTAGGTCATTTTTTTACCACAGTCTTGGCTTTCTATGCCTGACAAACTTTCATGGGCTTTTTAGCCAGATCTGAGTGCCCTAAGGACTGATTCTGAGGCCAAAGTGTTGTTTAGGGCATTTGTCATTCTATGAGTCTGCTGTGTATCCTGCTTCCCATGTTGGATCAATCTCTTTTTTAATTCTATCAGTTATTAGCAGACACTAGCCTTGTTTATGTGATCCCTTTGGCACTTAATCCTATCTTTATGATCAATTATGAACTTAAACTGATCACTTTAACTAGTAGGATGACATTGGTACCTGCCAACTTAATGGGATTTGGAGTCCCATGGCACATTTCTAGCTTTACCCTTAGGGGTAAGTCCGAGTGAGCATGTGCCCAACTGTGCATCTCCTCCCTCTCTTATTACCACTCTTATTTTTAACAGGGATCAATTTTCAGTTGGATTTAAATTCCTAAGAATAATTGTGTGTTAATTAAATAGAAGAACCTTTGATTATACTGGATTCACCCAATTTAGGATAATCTCCCCATCTAGAGGTCCTTTGCCTCGTCTGCCTCTAATAAGTCCTCTTGGCAATGTCAGATAACATAGTTACAATGTCAGGAATGAAAACATGGATATCTTCAGCAGACACTCACCCAGACCACCCTATGTGAATTGGTACTCCTCCGCCAAGACACCATTCCCGGCTATGACATGTTTTGTATTTTTCTTACTTGTTGGTTGAGCCCATCAGGTATCTTAGACATTGAGTGACTTGAAGCAGGGGACTTCATCTGCCTTATTCCAAGCCTGAAACAAGCCCTCACACATAAATAAATAAATAAATAAATATATATATATATATATATATATAAAAATATATTAAGTATCTCATTTCTCTAAACAGTATAAAAGACAACTCCACAAGTTTCCTATTGTGGGCTTCTGTAAATGCTGACAGAGACCAATACTTGCCAAATATTCTGCTTTTCTGCTTAATACACAGAACAGTAAGGGGAAGGACCAGGCGTCACATCCCTGTGAGTCTGTAGTCCTGCTGTGCACAGACTAACTCGGAGGCTCACTCTCTACCACCTGACGTTTGTCTCCTTGCATCCTCCATCTGTGACATGATTCCTGCACCTGCGAGTGAGAATGCTTTCAAAGTGTAATTTAGTATTAACCTCTGAAACAAAACCAGGGCTCTGTACTTCACCATTGCAATGACAACTGCCTTACGTTGTTTTACTGTCTTTTGAAATTGACAAATACCACACATGTTGTGATGACTTCAACACTTGCTAATATTACTTGAAAATTGTGCTATTTGCTCTGGGGAGAATGTCTTCTGAAAGTATTTCTGAATTTGGCCACTTAAGGGTGGATTTGAATTGTAATCTTAGTAGTCCCAAGAGAAAAGTGGGACATACTTATCTGAACTACACAATACAACTTATCTCAAACAATTTGAGAAATACTACTGTAAAAAATTTAAGCGGGTAATGATAATTTTTTAGAAAGTAATATATGCACATAGTATAACATTTAGAAGGTCAAGGGGGGTGAAGGGTGGCACTGTGGTATAGTTGGCTGGGCCTCCTCCTGCTGCGCCGGCTCGAGTTCCGGCTGCCCTTCTTCCAATCCAGCTCTCTGCTATGGCCTAGGAAAGCAGTGGAGGACAGCCCAAGCACTTGGGCCCCTGTACCCACACGGGAGACCTGGAGGAGGCTCCTGGCTTCTGGCTTCGGATCGGCTCAGTTCCAGCTATTGCAGCCATTTGGGGCAGGAACCAGCAGATAGGAAACCATGCCCTCTGTAACTCTGCCTCTCAAATGGATAGATCTTTGAAAAAAAAAAAAAAAAGCTCAATAGATTATATTGTTGCCTATTACCCATGTTATTCAATATAACTTTCTTTTTTTAAGATTTGTTTATTTTATTTGAAAGGCAGAGTTACAGAGAGGGAGAGGGAGAGGTCTTCCATCCGCTGGTTCACTCCCCAGATGGCCGCAATAACCAGAGCTGTGCTGATCCGAAACCAGGAGCCAGGAGCTTCCTCCAGGTCTCCCACATGGGTGCAGGAGCCCGAGGACTTGGGCCATCTTCTACTGCTTTCCCAGGCTATCGCGGAGAGCTGAATCAGAAGTAGAGCAGCCAGGACTCAAACTGGCGCCCATATGGGATGCCAGCACTGCAGGTGGCAGCTTTACCTGCTACACCACAGTGCTGACCCCATAGAACTTCCTATAATGATGAAAATGTTCTTTGCTTGTACTGTCCAAGAAAGTAACTACTAGGCACATGAGACACTGAATACTTCAACTAAAGAATTGAATTTTTAATTTTTATTTTAATTAAAAACCTCATATGACCATAGTATTGGACAACATGAGTGTAGTCATTAAGCTTCATATTTCCCAAGCTACTTCTGTTCCCAGATTGTGTGTATTCTTCCACAAGTGTTCCATGCATGTACACAACTGTACACACCTGTACATGTGTTTCTACATTTCCTTTTTCTCCTTCATGGTATGATATTGGTATTAGGAGGGTAAGCTGTATGGATGAACTGGGGAAGATCTTCTCTCTCTCACTGCCCCATCAAGCTAGTCTTTGTGTGTAGGTCACTGACATGGGTTGAAGGGGTATGAAGCCCTGGATGGTGGCTAACCCCCTCACAGCCCTTCCTGGTCAGTCTGTTCCTTAAAGACTTCCCAGGTCTATTCTAAGCAAGCTCCTAAAGAAATACAAGGCACGAAGAGACAGGGTGTTACATCCTGAGAGGCAGTGAATCACACTGTGTTTGTGACTACAACACTACTGAAGTTTCACCGTGGTTCCCAGTTCCCAGCACTGGATTTCTCCTGTGCCTTCAAGTTCCATCGCGTGCTACTCTGGGTGCGCTCCCTTTGGTTACTGATAGTCTAGCAGGAATCCAAAGAGGAGCTGACACCTCCATGTTTCTCTTTCAATACATTTTTTTTTGACAGAGTAGACAGACAGAAAGCTCCTCCTTTTCCGTTGGTTCACCCTGCAATGGCTGCTGTGGCTGGCACGCTGCGGCAGGCGCACTGTGCTGATCTGAAGCCAGGAGCCAGGTGCTTCTCCTGGTCTCCCATGGGGTGCAGGGACCCAAGCACCTGGGCCATCCTCCACTGCACTCCCTGGCCACAGCAGAGAGCTGGCCTGGAAGAGGAGCAACCGGGACAGAATCCAGCGCCCCGACCGGGACTAGAACCTGGTGTGTCGGCGCCGAAGGCGGAGGATTAGCCTAGTGAGCCGCAGTGCCAGCCTCTCTTAATACATTTTTAAGATATCTGGTAGTGAAGGCTTTCCAGATAGCTTATTTGAACTGAGTAATGATCTTTTCTTTTTTGGACAGGGAGTCTCGAGACACATCCAAAAATAGTGGTATGGCAGCACAGGCAGCACAGGTAAGACAATTTGCTTCGTGGTTCTCACGAGTAGAGAGACCACTCATGTGTATCTTTGATCTTTGGAAAAGATCTGCAAAGGCAGAACACTCTGGAAATCCTCTTCTGGGTCTGTGCCTCCAAGAAGACTTTAGCCTCATCCACTGAATATTTGGATAAGTGCTGAAGGCTTTCTGGAGAATATTGATTTGACATATACCCTCAGTTTCTGGGATAGAAGATGTAAAGAGAAAAATACAATGAGTGGTGAACACTGGAGATACGGTGAGGGAGTAACAGTTGTTTTCATTTTCAGAATGTCCTTCCAGATAGCTCCCATGTACATGTAAAGCCAAGTGCAGGGGACTCCTGTAGGTAATGTGGTCATTTGGGCTCCTGAAAATTGGTATTTTAAGATACATAAATGTCATGGGTATGTTCCCATATCAAAAATTAAGAACAAGCACCTATTAAATATTTATTCATCTGGCCGGCGCCGCGGCTCACTAGGTTAATCCTCTACCTAGTGGCACCGAAACACCGGGTTCTAGTCCCAGTCGGGGCGCTGGATTCTGTCCCGGTTGCCCCTCTTCCAGGCCAGCTCTCCGCTGTGGCCAGGGAGTGCAGTGGAGGATGGCCCAAGTGCTTGGGCCCTGCACCCCATGGGAGACCAGGAGAAGTACCTAGCTCCTGCTTTCGGATCAGCGTGATGCGCCAGCCGTGGCGGCCATTGGAGGGTGAACCAACGGCAAAAGGAAGACCTTTCTGTCTCTCTCTCTCACTGTCCACTCTGCCTTTAAATACTTTTTTTCTTTCTTTTTTTTTTTTTTTATTCCTCTAATAAAAATGAGGACCTTCCAGGTCCTGTGATAAGCATTCTAAATGCATCATTTCACTTTGTTTGTACAACTCTCTGGACTAGCTATTCTGGAGAAATAAAGTAACTAGCTCAGAGTAATAAGCTGGGTCAACGGTAGAGTGGGAACTTGAGCCCTGGCATGTCTGATGCCAATGTCTGCGATCTTAAATGTATTATAATAGCTATAAGATAAGATCTTAAATGATCTTAAATGTATTATAATAGCTGTACGATTATTTCCATATGATTATTTTCAATGATTGGTCTGAATTCCATTGCTTTACGTCTCCTATTTTGTTTAGCATGGATGGAAAATTCCTTTGTTACATTCAACTGTCCAACTCTGGAGATAGGATGTTACCTGCAAAAATGACTCTGTTCTGGGGCAGCGAAGTCTTGTACTTCATATAAGAGTCACTTTGTTTTAAAATTTCAGCATTTTCTGTTGTACCGAGAATTTTTTTTAAGATTTATTTATTTAAAAGAGCTACAGAAAGGCAGAGGCAGAGAAAGAAAGATCTTCCATCTGCTGGTTCACTCCCCAAATGTTTGCATTGACCAGAGCTGGGCCAATCTGAAGCCAGGAGCCTGGAGCTTCTTCCAGGTCTCCCATGTGGATGCAGGAGCCCAAGCACTTGGGCCATCTTCCACTGCTTTCCAAGGCCATAGCAGAGAGCTGGCTCGGAAGTGGAGCAGCCAGGACTCGAACCAGTGCCCATATGGGATGCCGGCACTGCAGGCAGCAGCTTTACCTGCTATGCCACAGCCCTGGCCCTGTACCAAGAATTTGATAGAAATGTTCTTGTGACAACATGGAGGAATCTTAACCTTGAATTGAAACAGTCTTTTCTATGCCTTTGGTAGTTATTTTTACGTTTATAAAAATCACATAAGTAATAATGCCTTTACTACAATAGCTTGTAAGTTACCCATAGTTCCCTCTCTGAACATTCAAGATAAGCTTCCAGAATAAGAAACTGCTAACTCATCATTAAGAGATGAGCAAATCTTCTTTGTCTTATGATTAGGCTGTTAATTATCACTTTTTCGTTCTTTAGTAATACCCAATTGTTTTGTTAGTTGACAAGAGAAAAATGCCAGTTTATTTCCCATTAAGATGCAAGGCCAATGTGAAACTACATGTCTTTACCAAGAAGACATGCTAGCCTGTTTCATGAATAATGTCTATAAAACAAAACCTCCACCCTCATTATCCTCTCAAACCTGGTAAATTTCATAATAATAATAAAATCAAACCCATGGTAACATCTCTATTCACCAACCAAAGATTTTACATTTTGGTTAGTATGTAAGGGAGATTCTGAAGTTACAATTACATGTGCTCTATTGAATACTTGTCAAGACTTCATCCAAATACCATTATGGAGTAATTTTACTTTTAACTTGGTATTTTGCATAATAATATCTAAAACTGCTTTCTGTGTATTTTTGCCTGTGTTCCATGATTGAAGGACAAGCTTACTGCATTTCACATGAATTGAGTCCCAAAACTACAGACCTTAAGAAAGAATAAAAAGTATATACAGTACTGTAATTGAATCTCAAAGTAGGTCATGCATTCCCAGTGGCAAAACTTTAATACAATTCAACTTCCTAGAAATGAAAAAAGAGGGAGTTTATTCACATGTACTTAAATATATCTTAGGAAATAAATTGCCTTTCTCTTGATAGAATGCGTCGTATTAGTCAGTTTTTTGTTACTACAACAAAATACCTGATGCAACTAATTTTATGAGGAGAAAATTCTTAGCTCACAGCTTTAGAGGTTCAAGTCCAGGATGAAGCAGCTCAGCTGGTTGGGCGTTGGGTGATGGTGATGGATGGTGTGTGGAGGGGATCGCGCGGTGAGTCAGGAAGGAGCGCTGAGCCCAGGTCAGCTTGTGTAGCCAACCTTCTGGCAAAATCTGCCTTCTGAGGACACACCCCCGTGGGGTTTTCAGATGGAGAGAGGGAACACGGGAGTCTCCATCAGAGGGGCGTGCTGCTGGATAGCTGTCAGCCGGCACTTTTTATTAGAGGGTACGATCGATCCTACAAGCTAGCAAGCAGATAGGCGCAGCAGTACATTTAACCAAAGCCCGCCATTTATATGTACAGGAAAAACCAAACCCTGTGTTCTGGGGGTGGGGAGGAACAGCAAGCTGATCCTTACCATGCAGTACAAGGATCTGGAATCTTATTGCCAATCTTGAGCTCCTGAAACCAGCATCCACCATTAGTTACAGGTCACCCGCCCTGCTGCCTTCTGCCCCGCATTCCGTGGAGAGGGTATGTTCTCATCTAGCCTGTGTAGGCAGAGCTGCAGCCATGTTCTATTCCAGGGGCTTGTTCCCCTGAGAACATTCAGGCAGTGTCCTCTACACACCCCCAGTGACCTAAGGAACGCTTAGCAAGCCCTTCTCGTAAACACCACAATTGAATTAAGTTTCTACTCCTGGTACCACTAACTTCAGCTTCAGGGGTTAACCATCTGCATGAGTTTGGGAGCCTATTCTTAAACTATAGCATAGGTCTTTTATGTTAAGACTGTTTCAAAACTAGTACCCATTTATTAGAGCACTTAGATTTTAATGTGTTCTTCTTAGTTAAATCTAAATTAGGAGATAATTTCTTAAATATTGATAAAGCCTAATGTCCCCTGCAAATGAAGAGAGATTCAATGAATTTCCCTCGAGATCTTTCATCTAGCAAATCTTATCCTAAATATTTGATGATTCTTTGGATGTTAGCATTATAAACAACTGTCAGAGCTAAAGACAAAAATGACTTAAGGTTCAAAATATCCTAATCTAGCCACAATTTCTAATGACTTTGGGGACTTTTTTTCAGTTTACTTTTTCCCTAAGCCTCTTCTCTAATCGTTTTGCTTAGAGAAAAACAAACCAAAAAAGAACCAATACACTTAGGTAGCACCTGTGACTTCTGTTAACATACAGTTCTCCAGGGTCATGAGCACTCGCTTTGTCTTGATCAGTGGGGATTGTCCAGCCAGGACAGTGAGGCAGTGGGCTGGCAGAGGAACTCCAGTGGAGCTGCTCTCGCCGGGCTTTCATTGTTCTCAGTTTTCACGGCATGGTGTACCCAAATGTAAAATTGCGTTTGTACTAGGTTCTGCTGTTTATCTGGTAAACCAACTCCAGATATGCATAAAGTCCAGCTCATACTGCTTATCATGTCTATATTCTTAAAAATTTATTTGGGAGGCAGAGTTACAGACAAGGATAGAGAGATCATCCGTCTGCTGGTTCACTCCCCAGATGGCCAAAATGGCTGGAACTGGGCCGATCCGAAGCCAGGAGCTTCATCCCGATCTCCCATGTGGGTACAGGGGCCCAAGGACTTGGGCCATCCTCTATTGCTTTCCCAGAGTGTAACAGAGCTGGATCAGAAGTGGAGCAGTTGGGACTCAAACCAGCACCCATATGAGATACTGGCACTGCAGACGATGGCTTTAACCACTGTCGCTCCCCGTCTTCGTGGAGGAACGACACAGGACCCTGCGCTGTTCTTTTGTCTGCTCGGCCCTCCCTGGGTTTGCTGCTGGTTCTTCCCGGGTTGGCTACCAATCCTTCCACCTCCGTGGAAGGGCGGTTCCCCCTGGCCACTTTCCCCACTTCCGCGGGGGAGCGGCACACCGCCGGCCGGCTCTCTCGGGGGCTGCACAGGTGTTCCTTCAGGTAGATGTTCCCCTTAGATGTTCCTGGTGCATGTTGTCTCTCTCCTCCTTTATAGTCCTCCTCCACCAATCCCAACTCTGCTACCCACATGCCGAGTACGCTGCTCTCCTCCAATCAGGAGCAGGTCCTGCTGTTTATTGGTTGAACTGGAGGCAGCTGTGTAGAAGCTGTTTCTCCCTTCTCAGCGCCATATTGTGGGAGAGCAGATGCACAGAATAAGTCTTAATTCCAGTAACTTAGTCTAGTCCGAGTTGCTCCCCACAAACCACTATGCCACAGCGCTGGCCCCGGCCCCTAACGTTGACTCAATTCTAAAACATGTATAGTTGAGATTTACTATATGTCTATCTAACAATAGATGGTATAGATTTTTCAAGTCATACTGATTCAGCTCAAGACAAAGTCTCACTCCCAATTATATCAATAGAACCTAGGAGAGTGCCTGGCATATAGTAGGCATAGCAAAAGTATTCATTAAACATATTAATGAATGTAGCATAACTCTCATAGCCTACCAACTGTTTTACATTATGGTATTAAAACTATTAACCATAAAAGGCAAATTAATTTTCAGTTTCTAACAACAGTACAGAGAGGATATTTAAAAATTGTTTTACAAAACAACTTTAAAGATTTATTTATTCTGCTTCCCATGTTGGATTGTTCTCTTCCCTTTTTATTCTATCAGTATTAGCAGACACTAGTCTTGTTTATGTGATCCCTTTGACTCTTAGACCTATCAGTATGATCAAGCAGGATACACAGCAGACTCATAGAATGGCAGATGTCCTAAACAGCACTCTGGCCTCAGAATCAGTCCTTAAGGCATTTGGATCTAGCTGAAGAGCCCATGAGAGTATTTTAGGCATGGAAAGCCAGATACTCTGGCAAAAAAAAAGAAGCTAAATGAAAGATCTCTGCAAGTGAGATCCCAGTGGAAAGAATGGGCTATCAAAGAAGGAGGTACCTTTCTCTGAAGGGAGGAGTGACCCTCCACTTTGACTATGACCTTGTCTAAATAAGATCAAAGTCGGCAAACTCAAAAGGCCTCCATAGCCTTGGCAACACATGACAAGAGCCTAGGGAGATTACTGACACCATAAACAAGAGTGTCAATTTGTTAAGTCAACAACAGGAGTCACTGTGTACTTATTCCCCATGTAGGATCTCTGTCCTTAATGTGTTGTTCAGTGTGAATTAATGCTATAACTAGTACTCAAACTGTATTTTACACTTTATGTTCTGTGTGGGTGCAAACTGTTGAAATCTTTACTTAATATATACTAAATTGATCTTCTGTACATAAAGAGAATTCAAAATTAATCTTGATGTAAATGGAATGGGAGAGGGAGCAGGAGTTGGGGGGGTTGCGGGCAGGAGGGAAGTTATGGGGAGGAAAAGCCATTGTAATCCATAAGCTATACTTTGGAAATTTATATTTGCTAAATAAAAGTTAAAAAAATAAAGGTTTATTTATTTATTTGAAAGGCAGAGTCACAAGAAGAAGCAGAGATAGAGAGGTCTTCCATCTACTGGTTCACTCCCCAGATGGCTGCAATGGCAAGAGCTTCATAGATCCCAAGCCCGGAGCCAGGAGCTTCTTCTGGGTGCAGGGGCCCAGGGACTTGGGCCATCTTCCACTGCTTTCCCAGGCCATAGCAGAGAGCTGGATCACAAGTGGAGCAGCTGGAACTCCAACTGGCACCCTTATGGGATGCTGGCACTGTAAACCAGGGCTTTAACCTGCTGCGCCACAGTGCTGGCCCCACAAAACAAATTTCAAAAGAAGGCATAGACCCATACTCAGATGGCTGCCTTGTCACCCTCTTTCTTGTGGACTGTAGCAGTAGTGGTTTTTAGTAAGCTGATTATTCTAGCCTCAAGGAGACAGGATTCTCTCTGAAACCACACTGCTTGCGGCAGGCCTGTGGCACAGTGATTAGACTGCACTTGGGATGCTTGGGTCTCACGTTAGAGTACCTGCTTCCTGGCTCCTCACTGCCCATCAGCGTCTGGCTGTCGCACATCCTGGGAGGCAGCACTGATGACTCAAGTACTTGGGTCCCTGACACCCAGATGGGAGTTCTGGGTTAAGCTCCAGGTTCCTTACTTTGGCCTGGCTCCACCCTGGCTATTTTGGACATTTGGAGAATTGAACTAATGGATAGAAGATTTTTCTTTCTGTCTCTCTGCCTTTCAAATAAAATGAAAATAGAGAAAATTTTAAATATTTTTGAAGATTTATTTCTTTGCTTGAGAGGTAGAGAGAGGAGAGAGATCTTCCATCCACTGGTTCGCTCCCCAAATGGCTTCAATGGCCTTCTTCCAGGTCTCCAACATGGGCACAGTGGCCCAAGCACTTGGGCCATCTTTTACTGCCTTCCTAGGCCATTAACAAGGAACTGGATCAGAAATGGAGCAGCTGGGGCTCGAACCAGCATCCAGGATGCTAGTGCCACAGCAGAGGCTTAACCTACTACACCACAGTGCCAGCCCCAATTTTAAAATTTAAAATCCAAAATCACTGTCACTATTTTGAAATGAGGTATGTCTTGGTACTTCATGAGTATGCATATCTCACATAATCCCTCAGGTTTTGCCTCCCATCTAATTTGTGATTACGTATGTGTTTATCGGATAAAGAGGTGGCGGTTGCTGCTGAAATAGGAAACCACAACCCATCTTATTTCTGTGTGACATACAAGGATTATATAATCCTGTCGATCTGGTTGATGGAAGATAAAAGTAGTAATCATTTTGGAATTCAGCAAAGGGCCTTACATGCTTTAGATGTTCTGAATACTTTTAGCCACAAACAATGCAGACAGGAGTAGATGAAATATGTGAGATAATTAATAAATTTTCAGGAAATAAGTAGATAACAATGATAGAACCACAGGTCTGTTCCTTCTGATGGTGTAGATGAACCAGGAAAGGAACTTGTAGGTACCTAAAAATTATGAGCTGGCAAAATGGGAAATCCTCATGGAAGAGTACTTACGCTCTACAGCAGTTTCAATAATGAGTAATGCTGAAGGGTCAGAGGAAAATACTCTTTAATGAGTACATTGCTTACAGGAAAAGGGGGCTATTTGTAAAAAAAAAAAAATGTTTGCATCATCAAGACGATTCACCAGAGTACTATGTTTACAGAGTTAGAATAAGCAGGAAAAAGTAATGACCTGCCGTCGGGAAGTCTATCTGGAAATGTGAGTGTTGATTGAATTTAGATGCAGCTGATGAACTGCAGAGTGGATACTGCACAAAGCAGAATTCGTCCCATAGGAGGCAAATGAGAATATTCACCCACAATTCTAGGGCAAGGGCAGAAGTGTTAGAAACAGTGAGTGGAAAAAAAAGAGCATAAGGAAGATAGTTCCAGGAAATCTGTAAAACAGGGTTGCAGGAAGACAGAAAATAGGCATAGTGAGTCTAAATACCAGACATTAAAACACTTCACTAAACAGTCACAAAACCCACAAATCCAAAAATATCAAGTTAGTCGTGGTGAAGTAAAGAAGAGCAACACCAAGACAATATGATATTTGAGTTTGAAGGACAAAGAAATCTGTCAAGATTATAGACTTTGAAGCAAAGAAGTTATTAAAAATAAAGAAAATTAAAGACTGAACAAAACAAGGATGATAAAAATTTGGAGTGAGTGCACTGATAAATTTATTCCAGAGAATGTATCTCCTCAAATGCTTTTATGCAGAAAGAACAGGAACTGTTAAGCTAATCAGTAAATAAATTTCCAAAAAATTCAGAGAACACAGCTTTGTACACTTATTTTTTGCATATCCTCTTCAGATTTTTGGCACTGTGTCTGAGATGGATTCCAAGAAGTGAGATTTTGAGGTCAAAGAGTAAATTTGTATTTTATTCTTGCTAGCTATTGCCAAGTTCCTCTCTGTAGGAGCTGAATCATTTTACAAGTTCACAGTCAACTTCTGGAAGAGCTCTTTCCCACTGCCTTGCCAATAGAGCGTGTTGTGGAAGCTTTGGATTTCCCCTGAGAGCTGCAGAGTGGATGGTGGCCTCCCACTGCCAGCGCTCTCAAGAGCAAAGCTGAGGTTTCATTCGCCAGGTCTTCAACAGTCTCCTTTTCAGTAAACACTAGATCCTAGTACGGGGTCCTTTGCAAGCCTCTTCTCACCCTGCTAAGCCGCTGTGTTTTTGCCTGTGCCCATTGTGGCTTCCATGATGTGCACACTTCGTGCACAGGCTGCCTCTTGCCCAGTCAGCACCCACTGTGGTAACTGAGAACCGTCTGCCAGCTCACCCGCTCCCTCATCCATTTCCTGACATATCCTTGGGCATCGGTATCCTGGTGCTTGCAACATCATGCTGGGGTCTACATCAGGGACTGACAGACTGTGGTTCCCAGTCACAGATTTTTGTCTGGCCTTTGAGCTAAGAATGGTGTTAACAGTTATAAATTGCTTGAAAAAGAACCTAAAGTAGAATGAGATTCAGATACGCAAAAAATATATGAAATGCGAATTTCTCTGTCTACAGATTAGGTGCTACTGGCACAGAACCTTGCCTATGGTGTTTCTGGCTGCCGTGTCATCTGGTACACAGGAGGAGTGGGAACCTTATTTTCTGCCAAGTGCCATTTGAATATTTACAACATTGTTCGTGGGCCACACAACATTATCAACTTAAAATTCAGCCATGGCAGGGCCAGACCAAACGTTCTCCATGCCTGCAGGACTGAGTACTGACAGAGCCTGCATGGCTCTTGGCAGAAAACGTTTGCCAGCCTGTGGTCTGCAGAATCGGGTGAGGCCGACTCAGGCTGTCTGCCTCTGGCTGCTCCCCAGCAGCTGCAGCTCGGCGGTGGGCTGCTGGACAGGGCAGCAGTGAATTCACAAATAGTTCTTCCGTCTCCTTGGGCTCTCTGTGGGAAACGTGACCCACCCTCCTTGTTTTGTGTAAGACTGTCACTGTGATTTCCTTCATCTTCATACCAAGATCATGGCCTCACTCAGATACGCGACAAACCCAAGAGGGGGTAGCCGTAACCATGTCTGCCTCTACTGCTCTCTCTCTCCATCTTTTCTCAAAGTTTCCCTCACTCCAGGCTGGAAAGGATTCGTATTTCCATCCTGTGTGATGGAGAAATTCCTGTTATCTGCGATGGACTCTTTGAGACACAGCTAACATTTTGAAATTAAAAACAGTCTCCCCTAGTATTCAGCTTTTACAATCAAAAGACAAGGTTTTTCAGAGTTTGTTTTTGTTGGGTTCTTTTATGTCCTGTGTTTTCCAGATGCAGCTGACAATACACATTTGCTTCCCATCCTGCAGATTCCAGATAGTCGTGTTGTCATACTAATAAAAACTTGAAATAAGCCGCTAACATTTGAGGCACGGGCATGTGACATTGTGTCAGTGTTTGAGGATTGTGCAAATGAGTTCCAAGTGGTGACCTCTAAAAGCGTATTTGGGAAAGTGATACTGTTTTTCTCTAAGAAAATGTGTGAATCCTAAGATAAAAATGTAGTTTGATGCACGTTTAAAGGGCTTAAAGCTATAGCAGGTCAAGATCTACCTCCAACTATAGATCTGTTGCCTCTATTACACAACTCCTTCTAATCGCATGTCCTCTGAGAAAATAACAAGTTATCTCGCTGAGAAGGGTGTGCCTTGTAATTGCAAGAACTCCTAAGCAGGTTACTTGGCAAAAACAGCACATCTTAGAAAAAAATGAACTAATTTCCTTAGATAATATATTTTTTTTTGGACAGGCAGAGTTAGACAGTGAGAGAGACAGACAGGTCTTCCTTCCATTGGTTCACCCCCATAAAGAGTTAAAAGTAAATCATGGAACATACAACAAAAACACAAGCAGCAACACAGAAAAAACCTGGACAAAATGACACAGAAGTTTTTCTGCCTTTAAAATTATGGCTTTCAATATAAAAATGTTGGTGTGTTCACAAAAAGCATTATTTAGAGTGGATTACAGCTTCCTTTGTGGAAGTAATGGGATAATGAGCCTTTTTAGTTGATCTTGCAGTCGAAGGCGGTCTCTCCACCTTCTTGCTGGGGTAAAAGTTAGACTTAATATTGGGAATATGTGCTCGCCTCGCCCACACACTCTGCTACATTTGAGCAGCACTCTTTGATCTGCCTTGCTAATCATAAGTATTGTAATTATAGTGTTTGTGCGTTTGTAAATGGCTAAGTTGAGCTATCTGATGATTACATTTTGATCTGTATCCCTCCACCTCGTCTGTTCTAAGTTTATCTTGGAAGACAAGGTGCACAATTCAATGTACACTCAACAAGTGACTACACTCTGTAGAGCTAAAAATGTATACCCCATGTTGCTGAAAATTTATCTTATTAAATAATTGAGTCTATTGACAGTCTAATAGAAAAATTTGTGTAATCCGTTTCTTCCTGACTGTATCTTATACATTGATCATTCATAATCTTGGTTCACTTGGAGATTGAAGACAAACAATGTCTGGACAACTGCCCTAGGTGAATTGGGTCAGAATCTTTGGTGAAAGACTATGTATCTATCTAATCTGTCTAGATATTTTTGTAGTAGGAACACACAACATGAAATTTGCCCTCATCAAATTTTGTGCAGCTTAATATTTAGTGGGGCCGGTGCTGTGGTGCAGTGGGTTAACGCCCTGGCCTGAACCACTGGCATCCCATATGGGCGCCGGTTCAAGGCCCGGCTGCTCCACTTCCCATCCAGCTCTGTGCTGTGGCCTGGAGGGGCAGTGGAGGGTAGCCCAGGTCCTTGGGCCCCCGCACCCATGTGGGAAACCTGGAAGAAGCTCCTGGCTTCGGATAGGCGCAGCTCCGGCCATTGTGGCTAATTGGGGAGTGAACCATCGGATGCAGGACACCTCTCTCTCTCTCTCTCTCTCTCTCTGCCTCTCCTCTCTATCTGTGTAACTCTGACTTTCAAATAAATAAATAAATCTTTAAAAATATATTGTTTAGTGTTGTTAAGATGCAAGGTACAGAGAATTTATGCATCTTCTGTAAGTGAAATTTTACACACATTGAGAAGTAACTACATTCTCTTCCCCAATCCATAGTCTTTGGCAACCACTGTCTGCACTCTATTTCTATGAGTTTGAAAAATTTAAACAATTTGTATAATTGAAATCATGCCTATTCTTCTATGATTATCTTGTTTGACTTAGCATAAGGTCCTCCACATCCATCCACATTGTTGTATAATTCAGGCTGAGTGGTATTTCATTGCATGTTTATACCATGTTTATATAAATTCTTTTGTCCTTGGACATTGAAATTGCTTCTGTACCTTGGCTATTGTGCAGAATGCTATAATGACTATGGGCATGATTATATCTCTTCAATATCCTGATTTCAATTCTCTTGGATACCTATCCGGAAGTGGGATTGCTGCATCAGATAGTTGTTCCATTTTTAACTTTTTAAAGAACCCCAATACTGTTTTGGTAGTGGTATACCATTTTACATTCCCACCAGTGCTACACAGGAGTTCTAGTTTCCCTTCCTCCTCATCAGTACTTGTGTTTTCTTTTTAATAACAGCCATCCTAACAGCTGTGAGGTAATTTCTAATTATGGTTTTGATTAGTGATGAACATTTTTTCTTTGAACAAATGTCTTTTCAAACTTTGCCCATTTTTAGTATCATTCTGATTTTTTCCATATTGAGTTGTAATTATTCCTTACATACTTTGGCTGCTAACCTCTTATTTGGTACGTAGTTCACAAACTCTCATGCTTTTTCCCACTTTGTAGACGGCTTTTTCACTCTGTCGACTGCTTCCTTTGCTGGGCAGAAGCTGTTTAGTTTGATGTAGTCCCTCTTGTCTATTTCTGCTTTTGTTGTTTTGGTGTCATATCCCAGAAATCTAGAAATCTAGATTAAATTAGTGAATATTTTCCCTGTGTATTCTCCTAGAAGTTTTATAATTCAGGCTTTAAGTTTACATCTTTGATCTCATTTGAGTTAATTTTTGTGTGTAGTATAATATAAAGGTGAAAGTTAATCATATGCATATGGATATCCAGTTTCCCAACATCGTTTATTGAAGAGACTATTCTCTGTAGTGTCTTCTTTCCACCCGGTTAAAGATCAGTTGGCTGTATTTGTGTGAGTTATTTCTCTCTCTCTCTTTATTTTTTTTAAGATTTGTGTATTTATTTGAAACAAAGAGTCACAGAGGGCAGAGGCAGAGAGGGAGGGAGGGAGGTCTTAGACCCACTGGTTTACTCCCCAGAGCTGTGCCAGATTTGAAGCCAGAAACCCGATATTCCTTTTGGTCTCCCCTGCCAGTGTGGGTGCCCAAGGACTTGGGCCACCTTCCTTGGCTTTCCCAGGCCATAGCAGAGAGCTGGATTGGAAGTGGAGCAGCCAGATTTGAACTGGCACCCTTATGGGTTGCTGGCACTGCAGCGGTGGCTTTACCCACTACACCAGAGTGCTGGCCTCTGTGTGAGTTATTTCTGAGCTTTCTATTTTGTTCATTTGGTCTATAGATCTGTGTTTATGTATCACACTGTTTTGGTTACTGTATTTTTGTAATATATTTTGAAATCAGGAAATGTGATAACTGCAGCTTTATTCTCTCTCAACATTGGTTCTAGGACTTTTGTGATACCATGTCAATTTTGGAATGTTTTTGTTTCTGTAAAAAAATACCTTGATTTTGGTAGTGATTGTTTCTGTAGACTTGTTTTACGTACTTTTAATACATCTAATGATATTAAACTTTCCAGACAGCGCACACAGGATACCTTTCCATTTATTTGTGTCTTCCTTAATTTCCTTCATAAATGTTTGTAGTTTTTAGCATGCCTCTTTTATTTTGAGTGGTATTGTAAATAGAATTGTTTGCTTAATTTTATTTTTGTGTTGCTTGTTGTTGGTATAGAATTACAACTTCTTTTGTGTCTTGTTTTTTGTTGCATAATTTTAATGCACTAATTCTAAGTTTTCTTATGGTCTTCTATATATGAGGGGTCTTCAAGAAGTTCGTGGAAAATGTCCCTTCTCTCTCTCTTTTTTTTTTTTAAAGATTATTTATTTATTTGACAAGTAGAGTTACAGACAGTGAGAGAGACAGAGACAGAGAGAAAGGTCTTTCATCTGATGGTTCACTCCCCAAATGGCTGCAACGGCCGGAGCTACGCCGATCTGGAGCCAGGTGCTTCCTCCTGGTCTCCCATGTGGGTGCAGGGCCCAAGCACCTGGACCAGCCTCCATTGCCTTCCCAGCAGCAGAGAGCTGGACTGGAAGAGGAGCAACTAGGACTAGAACCTGGTGCCCATATGGGATGCTGGCGTCGCAGGCGGAGGATTAACAAAGTGAGCCATGGTGCCGGCCCCATCCCTTATCTTTTAACTACACTTTTCCATGAACTTTTGGCAGAATTCAGGTAAAACTGTATCCCTTACAAGCAGATCATTTTACTCCTTCCTTTATGAGGGAATGCGTTTAGCTTTTTTGTTTAGCTCAGTTGCTCTCGCTAGCATTTCTAGTCCTATCTTGATTGGGAGTGGCCACTGTTGGAATCCTGGCCTTATTTCTGATCTCCAAGGAAAAGCTTTCAGTTTTTTGCCATCAAGTGTGATAGTGCTTGTGGGATTTTAAAATTATTTTTATGTCAAGATAAATGTCTTTTATATCTATTTTGCTATTAAGTTTTATCATGAGAGGGCATTGAATTTTGTCAAAGATTTTTTGCCAGAAAAATCTATTGAGCACATCATGCTAATTTTGACTTGCTCTTCATCATAGTGTATGATCTTTTCAACGTGTTGAAAAAATTGTGGTTTGCGGAAGAATTTTGCAGGCATGTGCATCAGGATATTGACTCGTAGTTTGTAGGCTATGGGTAGAATTTTGGACGCCTTACAAGTCAAAAGGGAGTAGAATAATACATTTAAAATGCTAAAAGACAAAAACTACCAACCAAGAAGACAATACCCGGTAAACTATCCTTCAAAAATGAAGGAGGCATAAAGATTTTCCGAAACAATGGCTACAGGAATTCATTACCAGGAGAACTGACTTAGGAGAAATACTAAAAAAAGGTTTTTTTCAAGGTGAAACCAAAAGTGATAAATAGCAACACAAAACCATATGAAATCATTCAGCTCACTGGCAAATGCCAATCTATAGATTCTGTGATACCACAATAGAGGATGCCAGTCTCTTAATTCCAGTGCAAAAATTAAAGGGCAAATATAGTAACGGCAAGAAATTTGGCAACGACTTCACAATGAGGAGCATTTTAAAGGGGGACGTTGGTTACAAAGTATTGAAGCACCAGGGTGGGGAAGTCCAGCTCAAGGCTGCAGGAGGCCCGTGAAACCCTTTGTCCTGCCCCTGCCAAGGCAGCCACAGGCAGAACTTGACATTTAATGTATCCATGGCAGGCTAATCTTTAAGCTGATAAACTTGCGTGATCCACATTTAAACATTTAAATGACCGTTGGCAGGATAGAGTTTCCCCATACCTGGAGGGGAAGAAGTAAAAGTACAGTTTTTTTAATCCGTGGCTGAAGTTAAATTTTTACAATTTAAAACATCTGTTATAAGATATATTATGTAAGCCTCATGGTAAACAAAGAAAATACCTTCAAAAGATACACACACACACACACACACAGGGAGAGAGAGAGAGAGAGAGAGAGAGAGAGAGAGAGAGAGAGGAATCAACTGTTTTATTATAGAAAATCAACCAATCATGGAGGAAGACCTCAAGAGAAAAGGGACATAAGGAACTACAGGACAATTAGAAAGCAATTCACAACACAGCAGTGTTAAGTCCTTACCTATCAATAGTTTAAACATAAGTGGCTTTTATGACACTTGCTTTTGGCCAAACCCACAAATCAACCCAAAGAATCAACCCTAATATGAACTCAGATTTTAGTTGGAATTGATTACCGATTTCATTAACATTTGTAGCTCGTGTACCACACCAATGCAAGATATTATTAATAAAAGAAACTAGGGGAGAGACTATAGGCAAATTCTACTCATCACTCTTTGTATAAAATTCTGTTTCTACAAACAATGTCTATAAAACACAACAAATGAATTAAATTCTCCAATCAGAAGTATTAGAGGAGATAAAAGGATTAATAACAATAGCAACACAAGATTCGACTTTATGCCATTTATAAGAGACTCACTTTAGACTTAAGAACACATGCAGGCTGAGCATGAAGGAGTAGAAGATATTCCATGGAAATGGCACCCAGAAAGAGAGCAGGGTGGATATTCCCACAGCAGGCAAATAACTTTCAAAAACTCTAACAAGAACTAATATCAGTTTGTAGAGAAAAAAGGTACCTAACACTTCAATATATATCACAAACATTGGCATATCTGAAAAGAGAAATAAACACAATAATAGCAGGAAAGTGCAATAATGGGTATACTCTCCAGACGGAAAATCAGTAGTGAAACACTGGACTTGAACACTCTACACCAGTGGACCTAGATGAAATACAAAACCATCCCACCCACAGCAGCGGGATATCCATTTTTCCCACTTGCATATACAAAGTTCTGCAGATTGGGCACTTGTGGGGTCACAAAATGAGTCTCAAAAAATTTGAGACTGAAAACATACTGAGTGTCTTTCCCAACCATAATTGAATGAAGCTAGAAATCAACAACAGAAGGAAAAATGGAAAATTTACCAATATGTGGAAATTAAACTATATATTCTTGGACAACAAATAAATCAAAGAACTCAAAAGAAATTTAAAAATATCAGGCAAATGAAAATGGAAACATCAAAACTTTAGAGACACAGGAAACATAGTACTAAGGTGGGAATTTATAGCAATAAACGGCTGCATTATAAAAGAGGAAAGATGTCAAGGAAACAACCCACCTTTATACCCCCAGGAAAAAGATCTCACTAAGCCCAATGTTAGCTGAAGGACAGAAAGAATAACACAGAAGTAAGTGAAATAGACAATATATACCTAGTAGAAAAAATTGTGCTTTATTTTTGAAAAGTTAAAGTTAGTCCATAACTAAACAGACAAAAGAGAAGACTAGAATAAATGAAATCATGATAGAGGAGACATTACAACTGATTCCAAAGAAATACAAGGGATCACATGGGATCCTGTGAACAGCTAAATATCAAGAGGATAACCCAGAAGAAATAAATTACTGGAAACACATAACCGACCAATACTAAGTCATGAAGAATATGAGAGCTGAGCAGACCTCTCCTGGATAAGGGTGTTAACTCCGATCAGGAGGTGCCCCAGACAGTAGATGACTTTACAACTGGGTTCTACCATTTAAAATATAACTGACGTCAGTTCTTAAACTCATCCAAAAAGATAAGGGAATACTAGCAGGATCATTTTATGAGGCCAGCCTTACCGTGATACCAAAGCTAGACAGAGACATTACAAGAAAAGAAGATGGTGGGACAACATTCCTCTCTATTTTTAATAACCTCCAAATAACTGCAGCCGGAGGCAGGGAACGTCTGGACCTCTGTGAGGTCCGCAAGGCAACCACAGGCAGGACTCGAAATGCAATACATCTGCAGCGGGCTATTGTTTACGTTGGAGATTTTCTGTGGCCCACAAACAATGTTAGAAGTATTCAAATGGCCCTTGGCAGAAAAAAGGCCTCCCACCCCTGAAACAAATGGATGGCTCAGGACTTGAGTTGGATAAACTGTATTTGCCAAGTGCAGTAGAAAGTGAAGTATTAAGTCAGTGTGGAAAGCCCAGATGCTATTTCTTTATTAGGATATATTTTTAAAACAATTATTTATTTTGAAAGAATTAGAAAGATCTTCCATCTGCTGGTTCATTCCCCAGATGACTGCAATGGCCAGTCCTGGACCAGATTGAAGCCGGGAGCTTCATCCAGGTCTTCCATGTTGGGGTGGCAGGGGCCCAAACACATGCACCAGCTTCCACTGCTTTTCCAGGCCATCAACAGGGAGCCGGATTGGAAGTGGAGCAGCCAGGAATTGAGGTGGCACCCATATGGGATGCTGGCATCACAGAGGGTAGCTTTACCCACTGTGCCACAATGCTGGCCCCTAGGATGTCTTTTGCAGCCTCATGTATGAGAATGGAAGCCTCAACGGTTACATGGTCCTTAGTAATAGTGGTGAAGAACATCTTTGAGAGGAATGCCCGTGGGAATCTTTGGGAAAGAAAGGAAGAAGGGCATTGAAATGGGGGAGATGAGGTCAAACAAGTGAGGCAAGTTACTGTATCTGGCTCCTACTCAAGTCATCGTGGGGAGCTTTGGGGGTGTTTTAGGCTGATGACTCCAGTAATTGTGTTTTCAAAAGGTTGCTCCAATGGCAATCTAGAGAACAGGCCTGTTGGGGGCAAGGCACACAGCAAGTGAAAGATGGTGGCTTGATGAGGGAGGTGGTGGTGTAGATGGAGAGGTGAGACAGATTTGAGAATTATTTCCCAGATGATTTTTTGGATCAAGATTTTAATTTTTGAGCTATTCTTTGCTCGTCTAGGGAAAACAGGGGCTGGAACGATAATTTTCATTTGACAGATGCATAACCAAAAATGTCAAGACAGCAGGCTATGCAGCCAGCTCAAGGTCATGAAGAACATATGGCCAAGGAAAATGTGAACAGATTGGCAAAAGTATATCAAGGAGTCACCTTTCACCTGCCATCGGCCAGCACCATAAACATCTTGCTGTCACGTCACTTAATTCACTTTCCTTCCTAGCCTCAACTGTATTTGATTTAAAGTCCTGTCTTCAGCGAAATATACTTCTCCTCCCCTTTCTCCAAAGCTCATGGTGTATTGAAGCTATTTGCTTTCTCCAAGGCAGTGCTATAAGTTTATTTAAAAAGTAGTTAAGAGGAAATTGATCTCAATGTTTTACTATTTCTAGTGCCTTTTCTTCATTTCCCGCTGGACTTCTCCATCCAGTGCAAACATTTTCAAATGAGAATATGGGAGTCGTTGACCAGGAGTGTTAGAAATTGATGTTAAAATCATATGTTATAAATTGTTGGCCTGCAGAATCAGACTTGCCAAGGCCAAGTCACAGCTGCAGGATAGTGGGGGTGAATTTGGGGAAGTTGATGAACTGTCTTTGGGCTTGAATTTCATCTCTAGAATGGAACCTCCCGCTGTGACAACTAGATGTGATGAAGCATGTATGGGGCAATGCGTAATGGCGGGGGCATCGCTGGCACACACTCAGGGCTCAGGTGTTGTCGCTAGTGGAGTAGAAGGTACAAGAGGGACGAGCTAACAAGGCATGGGTTTTCATGCATTTTCCACGACAATCAGGAAACTGGCTTTGGTGCACGAGACTTGCCTTAGATTTGAAGAAAAGATCACGCTGAAACACATTTTGGGAGAAAATTGGCTTGGTGAAATGGAATGAGCTGAATTTTGACATCAAGAAAGATCTGTGTCCCAGCCCTCACACTGCTTTTATGTCTGAGAGTGGCCTTTATGATGTTTATGCCCCTTTGCCTGTCTTGGTTTTCCTGCGTGTGTGAGTTCATCTTTTTGAGACCATGTTTAGAAGGTTCTTAGTTCCTTCAAGCACAGAGCTTGTGACATTCTTGGTGATAGCCCCTAAAGGCAGCCACATGCTGTGAATATGATGACAAAGCAGGCTTTGCAGATGTCAACAAGTTAAAAATCTTGAGAGCCGGAGATGGTCCTGGGTTAGCTCGGTGGGGCCCACCTGATCACAGGGGTCTCAGTAAGGGGGGGCAGGGGAGGGAGAGGGAGAGGAAGATGCTGGGTCCTGGCTTCAAGATAGAGGAAGGGGCCGTGAGCAAAGGATGGCAGGCGGCCTCTGTGAGCTGGAAAAGGCCCGGAAAGGGTTCCTGCACTAGAAGATTCCAGAAAGACTGCAGCTCTGCCAACGTCTGGATTTGCTCCTGAAGATCCATTTGCAACGTATCACCTCCAGAAATGTAAGAAAACATGTTCGTGCAGCTTGAAGCCTGTGCATTTGTGGTATTTGATACAGCAGAGATAGGAAGCTAATACTGAGCTGGATAATTTTAGCAGCTACGGCTTTAAGTTCAACTGCTAGCAGTGTTCTTGCAGTTTATTCCAATGAATGATGTGGGTGCAAGGAAGACGCAGATAACGAGATGTGGGGCAGATACTGCACATGCACAGACTCACAGCAACACCTAGGAATTCTGGTAGAGTTTCTGATTTTTTCAACAAGCTGAGAGTCTGCATTTTTTTTTTTTTAAATATGGATTTCCTTGTATTCACATAGTGATGGCAATTGAAAATTGTAAAAATGTTGGACAGGTCAAACATTTCACATCCCGGGAATGGAAGAGGCCTTGAGTTGGAGAATGGGGGTGACGTTTGGCGTGTGGTAGTCTGTCTCGGGCATGTTTTTTATTTTCTGCTTTGATTGTTACAAGCATCTTTGTGAGTGGCTGTGCACAAGGCTCCCCACAAGTCTGTTGTCTTCTGTTGGTGAGACTCACCAGGATTTCCTCTGACAAGAGAGAAAAGAAATGATAGATGCATTTTTTTTCTTCTTAATTTCCTTTCCAAATGTGACGCTTATTTGTTTGGAAAGTAGAATAAACCATTAGGTCTTTCTGTACTGAAACAAACATGTACAATGAAACCCAGCAGGGATCAGAATGTGGTCATGATTCATCACCCCTAAAATGATTCCACATATCCCAGCAGGAGCCCTTACGATTTTGATGACCTTACACTTCTTGGTAGAGCTAGATAAAAATTAATCACCTGGTTTTCCGTGTGTCTTTTTTTTTTTCCTCCTCCATTCTTTTCTTGGTCTTACCTTTTTATAATTCTGTCATCTTTATTCTCCCATCCTGGTTTTCTCTTCCGTGGGGTGTCTTTCTTTCGCTTATTATTTCTATGTAACTCACCCTCTTTCTTGTTTATTTAGAATTGCCCTTATATTTAATAGCTCTTGTTTTTATTTCACCCAAGAACCTTAAGCCCTTGTTTGGAACTATTCAACACTGAGTAAAGCTTACCTTTCTTTGTGAATAGTAGGAATTTGTTGCAGATTTATTGCAGAAAATTTCCACTTTATTAAGCTGACAGATTTTGCTCGAAGGCATACTAGCCTGTGAATTTCTAAATTTGATTTAAAGGTCATACGAAAAGCCTGGCACCTACAATCTGCCCTCGAATTGTTTTTGTAACATAAATAGAGTTTACAAGGAGAGGAAATACAATTGGTCAGCAGAAGGCACGCCAATCACAGCTCCTCTCAATAAATTCTTTGCCTTTAACCAAGAAAGGAGATGAAGAAAACTGCAGAGATTAACATGATCTTGAAGAATGTTTGAAATTTCAGGTTCAATTAGGTGTGTCGGCTGGATGAACCGCCTTGTAGGAAAAGAGGGGAATCCAGCGTTACTCTGAATGCCAGAGAGAAAAATCCTTCATTACATTTGTCAACCTCAAGAACATGCTCATGTTCATAAATAAAAAGATGGCTTGCTAATGGCGAACCTATATTTTGAATAAACTTTTTTGCTTATTCCTAAGAACTAACAGCTTCATACTGGTGATAGACATGGAGGATCCTCGGTTTTCAAATGGTTTCTGTTACCACAGCAAAAAAGGATATTACTTTATCCATTAAAATTTATTTGTAACATTATGAAGTTGTACATTTTAGCAGTAAGGAAGATTAATGAACATCTGAATTTCACTGTGTCAATTCCCTAACATGTGCAAACTTTAATGATTTCTTGAAAATGGTATGGGTGAGAGAAAATATAAATAAACGTATAAAATTCCTAAAAGCTGTCAACATTGGAGTTTCCAGAAATTAGCAATAAGACCAAGATGTGAACTGGAATCTTCTAGCCCCATTCGATGGGTGCAGAATGGCCGACCATTGTACATTTTTCTGATGAAGGGGATTGCTCAAAAGCTGCCTTAAAGGAGAAAAGCAGTGAGGTCCCAGGGGGAAAATGCAGAGTTCTGGCTGTGCAAACAGAGTGTCAAAATCGTGTGTACCTAAGGCCAGTCTTCGGTTACTAGCAAAAGCAGCGTGAAACCGCAAACCATCACCGATGTGGTGCATGAGGGAGGCCCCGCATCTGGGCCTCCCTGCGTTGGCCGAGACAGCCAGCACCTTCTCCTGCCTGTTTGGCTGATGTCGGCAGCTGCTGATGGTGATGGCTTCAGGCTTTGAGCGTGGTCATTGACCCCGGCTCAGCTTCTGCTTTAACTATTGGTTTCATTGTCTTAGTTACCCAGACTCATTTCTGTAAATTTGGTAAATTCATGGTAACTCGAGGAGAAATGAAGACTCACCTCCAATCTGACCACTCAGGTAATTATCCAATAATTGTAATTATTCTGGCCTGTTCTAGCTTTTTCTCCCGTGTGTGTGGGGTGTGTGTGTGTGTATACGTACACATACGTGTTCAGGCACATATGTGTTCCTGCTGCGTGTCTTTGTGCCATAGTGTAAAGTTGGCAGTATAGAATACAGGCAATTTTACATTTTTCTCTTTGTATATATAATATTGTGAGAATTTTCTGTTTTCTGAGTCCTTGATAAAATGGCCTTATAAAAAAGAGTTGGAATAATACCCTGTTACAAGAAGCAAGTATATTTTGTTCACTTGTGAGTATTGAGGTTTTTTCTCATATATATGTGTATATATATATTATTTATTTATGTTGAAAGTCAGAAGCAGGGAGAGGCAGAAAGAGAGAGAAATCTTCCATCACTGGTTCAATCCCCAGATGGCCACATGGCCAGCACTGGGTAGGGCTGAATCCAGAAACTCTCTGGGTTTCCCATGTGGGTGGCAGGCACCCAAATAGTGGGGCAGCAGGTTTCCAAGGCCACTAGCAGGAACTTGCTTGGAAGTGGAGCAGCCAGGACATGAACTGGTATCCACGTGGGGTGCTGGTGTTGCAGGCGGCAGCTTTACCCACTACGCCACAATGCCGACCTTGTGTTTCTAGTATTTTCTGCTCAGAAATTGTCCTGCTATAAATACTCTGGCAACCAAATCTGGGTGTACCTGTGATTTTTTTAAAGGTCTTTTTTTAAAAGTGTAACGCCACCTGGAAAGGATGTATGAATGGCGACCTTGAGGTGCCCAATCTTACCGCTGAAATGTAGCAAGACCCACACTGTGGGTTCGACTTTGGAGTTTTCCTTTTGATGTGAGTTGTGCTGCGTAGTCACATTGTTTCTCCAGGCGGGAGATGGATCCGGGCGGTTGGCACAGGCTTCCTCTGTGCTTTCCCTCTGGCCAAGATCCTAGTCACAGCATCCAGGTTACTCATAAAATACATCTGGATTCTTGTTACTTTCTCAAGAGAAGAGGAGAACTTGGTCTGACTCTGGAATTTCACACACACACACACACACACACACACACCCTATGTAAGGTAACAGTTCAAGGGGGGTAGCAGGTGTATGCGTCTTTGACAAGATGTGCATGAAACAGTCACCACTGGGCATTTTTTTCTTTGAAGGGGTGGGGGCACTAAGTAAGAAACTCAGGACTGGAGTTCAGGAAGTCCAATTAGAATTTTCTAGCAATTAACAAGTTTATGCTGAATTTGTCTCACAATGTACATTTTAAATCATACATGGGAATAATTAATATTAGAAGTATGATAATACCAACTAACTGAAATGTGTAGCAATTTGTGTTATGTCTTTCAATTTTTCACAACAAAACCCACAAGGGAACTATTATTGACTACCATAAACCCACAAGGGAATTATTTCACATTTTACATGTGAGATACTGAAACCAGGAGCATGAACGTATTCCACCCCAGGATCTACCCAGGTAGCAAAGAACAGACACGGAATTACAGACCACGTATGTGCCTCTCTAATCTGGCCTTTGCTGCTCCCTGGTAATACTCAGAGGCAGGAGATGTCCCTACTATGTTGTACTATAATTTAGTACAAGTGTAGCTAAAATACAAATTTTAGAAAAATATCATGACTCAGATAAAATGAGTGTTAGGAATTTAACTCAGTCAACAAGGAGACCAGGGGACTCTTGTATCTGTGAGGAAAGAGAAGGCTAAAAATACATTTGTATAGAATCAAGGAATGTTGAAGAGGGAGTGCAAACAGAGGCCAAATTATTTGTTTCTGAGTGGCAGAAGGAAGCCAATTAAAGTTCTGCTTGGACAGGACAGAATTTGAATGTCTAGAGACAACAATTAGTTTGCTTTACTATTAGTTATCTACAAGGTACAGAGTTAAAGTAGAAAAATAAATAATAAAATGGATAACCTTCTAGTCCAGACTATGCATGGGCTTCTGTTGAAGCACAGATTTTGTTGTATATTCTCAGAATACAACAGTAAAGCTTGTGATGGAAGAAGAGCGCTTCATCCTTCAAATTCCTCTGACTTAAATTTTCCAGGTAATTGAAGTAAGCTGGATTCACATGCATTATTTGTACTTTGATTTCACCAGTGCCATTTTGGAAGGAAATAAGGGTAAAAGTTTTGTATTAATTCCCTAAATTTCAGCCACAAATTCTTCTGGTTTATGAAGTCGCAGGATAATTTTTCTAAATGCAGCCTTGCAAATTCAAGCTGGGACTGAAATTCAAGCTGTGTTTTTTCTGCCTCTTGTAGTCCATCATTGGTGGTATTAAAGACCCTGTAAATTCGTCAGCCAAGTTCTGACAGTAAAATCTTTATTGCTAGTGATGATGTAAGAGGCAAAAGGCGCACAGCTTGAGTTTAAGATCCCAGGTTGAATATAGGAAGCTGGTGTCTAGATAAAATCCTTTCACCAAACAAAATTGATCATTAAGGCAAGATAAATATGGAACCCAGCAAGGCCAAGTATATAGTCTTGGAACCAATCATACTCATTGTTAATTGTTAATAAGAAGGTGACGAAATTTAATGGAGGGATTAACTAGACAAACAGAAGGAACTAGAAAAAATAGAAAATTAATTTAAAGCAGCAGCTAGCAATACAAGTCAGATTCAGTGTACGGCTGCAGGGAAAAATTGATAAAGCAATTTCTCAGAAAATCTATAAGGTGCTACAGAATTGCCTTGTGATAAGAATTGCAGAAGAAACAGTTTGTTGAGAGTTGGAGGATTGTTTAATTAAAATTAAGCAGTTCCAAAGGGTAAGTTAATTACCACAGGTTGTGATCAAATAGCATTAATAAAAAAGCAAGCTCTAAATTGGGAAATGAAACACTACAACACAATATAAAATAAACCACAAGTGAAAACATATTTTCTAGGCAAAGTTAAGTGGGAATTTGCTGTAACCATGCTGGTAATTCAATGTGTGAATAGTAGCCTGAGATAAATCTGAGATCTCCTTTTCCTGTCTCTCCAGAGAAGAATTTCCCAAACCTGTCCTGGGTCTCATCCTCATGTTGATGCATGGTTCAGAGCCAGTAAGGATGCCTTCAAGGGCACCTATGTCTTCATTCCTAGGATGTCACCACTCAAAAGATACTTTCCTACAAAAACTACAACTGTTAGGTGATGGCTGCCCCTTGGGGATTGATGGACACCTGTCTGAGAGAATAACTTTGTAAAATAAGAAAATTAAAACGTGAGGTCCCCTTTTTAAAAGAATCTCAAGATGGTGATGTCAGAGCATTGACCAAGTAAAATATTCTTCTGAGAACAGGATCCTGTGTGATTCATGGGTCACATGCTGTTGAAACGAAACTTGGATGCTTTTAACATCCAAATGAGAATGTCAAAGCTGAAAATAATAGTGCATGAGTTGAAGGTCAGCATTCAGCAAAAATAATAGTGAAGAGAAGTTCCCAACATTCATTGAATGTTGAATAGTTACAATGTGACAGTCTGTCTCATTGTTCCAGTAGCCCAAAGATTTACAGGGCTAGTGCCATCTCTGTGTTGCAGAAGAACCAAGTGGAATGATGAATTACTCAAAGTCATGTTGCCTTTGAATAGCTGAATGGGCACTTAAAACCAAATTACCAGCATGAGTACCAATGCTAGGGTTCATACTCTTAGTAAAGTGTTCTCCTGGATATATGGGCGGAGTTAGTGCAAGGGAAACCAAGTAGGGGAGGTCAAATTCAACTTTCAGTTATGCTGGATGAATAAAGTCTACCATACAACACAGCACCTATAGCTCACGTATAGCACCTACAGTTAACAATAGGATATTGCTCACTTCCAGATTTGAGAGTAAATCTCAGGTGTTCTTACTAAAACAAAGAACAGGACACAAAGAACCTTCGGGGGTATTGGATGTATCTGTTACAATTGTGATGATGCTATCGCAGATGTTTGCATGTATCCAAACTGGCCAAATTGTCCCCATTAAACATGTGAAGTTCTTTTTATATCAGTTAGACCTAAATAAAGATGAAAAAGTTCAAGTTGGACACTTCAAAAATTTTATATCACAGCAGTGTTTTATCTGTTTTACTATTGCTGTTACTTGGGCCGAGAATGTACACTCTGTAAGGTTAGAGACTGTTTCCATTTTAAATCTTGACACCACTGACAGAGCTTGGTCACTGTTTGAAGAAGTGGCTGAGGGACACAGCCTAGCTCTGCTAGCAGTGACCAAGGGAGCAAGGTGTAGAGTTGATCTGGGGAATCTGCTAGCCCAGACCAGGAGGAATTCATGGTGTTTTATCAAACTGGATGTCTCTCAAGGACCTAGTTCTGGTTTCAATGTGAGTGAGTCATCGTCTTTTTTTTTTTTTTTTTTTTTTGACAGGCAGAGTTAGAAAGGTCTTCCTTTCATCGGTTCACCCCCCAAATGGCTGCTATGGCAGCACACTGTGCCAATCCAAAGCCAGGAGCCAGGTGCTTCCTCCTGGTCTCCCATGCAGGTGCAGGACCCAAGCACTTGGGCCATCCTCCACTGTACTCCCAGCCACAGCAGAGAGCTGGCCTGGAAGAGGGGCAACCGGGACAGAACCGGTGCCCCAACCGGGACTAGAACCCAGAGTTCCGGTGCTACAGGCAGAGGATTAGCCTAGTGAGCCATGGTGCTGGCCAAGTGAGTCTTCTTGTTCCTTGAAAATGTGTGTTCAGTGGAGGACTCTGAACACCAATGTGGAAGGCTTAGGTTCGCAGGCACGTGACTGGTGGGTGAAGAAAACCATAGCAGGCAAAAAGCATTCTTTGACCACCCATCATGCATTTCTCCTCTTGTTGGGTGACTACCCCTCCTGTCCTGATGGGGATGTTTCTCGTAGTACCCATCTCCCTGGCTCTGTGGAATGGGAATCTTGAGCAGAGTTGCAAGGAGGAAGAGCATAGATGACCTGACTGGTTGCAGAGAGCTGCCGTGATAGTAATTAATTTTCAGGTTCCAACTCTAACACTGGAATCCTCAATTTGTTGAAACATCACACACCTTTTTCCCTTCATTCTCTGTTTAGCTTTGGCATGTTTTATTTCCGTGGCTTGCTATGCATGGATAACTGCAGGATTTTAGCACTGAATTTCCTGATGTTTCTATGCCTGAGAGCTAGCATGGATATTCAGCAAGGGTCTGGGTGGGAAAAGTAAGAGACAGCACCGAAGAATAGATAAGGATAACTCTGAGGAAAGACAGGACCGGGAGATACAGAGGCCTTAGGAGGAGGAACGAGTTGTCTGCCATTCAAAGTTGAGCAAGGTACCACATTTTGGTTTTGTTTGACCAAATAATTTGAATGCTCCTCCTACAATGTAAAGGCTCCATAGATTTTTCTCTGTGATGATGCAGCAGTGAGTGCAGAGTTCAGTGGAGTGGCCCAAGGACTTTACCAAGCTGACTTGCAGAAGTATCTCTGCGGTATTTGCTGTAACCTGGCATCGGGACTGATGAGTGCCCTCCGTGCGGGTCCTTCACACTCACAGTAAACCTGGACAGGTTTAAGAATGTGACAGTAAGGGGGCCGGTGCCGTGGCTCACTTGGTTAATCCTCCGCCTGCGGCGCTGGCATCCCATATGTGCACCAGGTTCTAGTCCCGGTTGCTCTTCTTCCAGTCCAGCTCTGCTGTGGCCTGGGAGGGCAGTGGAGGATGGCCCAAGTGCTTGGGCCCCTGTACCCGCATGGGAGACTGGGAAGAAGCTCCTGGATCCTGGCTTCGGATCGGTGGCCATTTGGGGAGTGAACCAAAGGAGGGAAGACCTTTCTCTCCGTCTCTCACTGTCTATTAAATAAATAAATCCAATTAAATAAATAAATTAATTAAAAAAGTGACAGTATAAAGGATCTATAAATATTTCCAGTGTGTGGAGCTCCGCCTGAAGTTGCTACCCTAGAAGGAAACCACCTTTGAGTAGCGTTACCATTGGCAGTGAGATCACAGGCTCTTGAGATGGTCGCAACGGCAGCTCCTGGTGCCCGTGAGCCTGTGGGATCTCGTCCCACTAAGTCTGTAGACATCTGCAGCATGTTTGGAATCAATTGAAAACATTGAAGGTATTGGAATTGTACATGATTACATGACATAAAGCCATAGTCACTGTCATGCTGGGGTCTCGCCATTGCTAGCGCTGAGATACTGAGTGATCGCTTTGAGGAGTTCTGTGTGGCAGAGAGCTATAGCCATTCCCCGGGAGCTGAAGGCAGTCTCCAACTGATGCCTAGAAAGAAACTGAGGCCTTCAATCCTGAGGCTCCAAGAAAATTAAGCCTGCACATAAGCTGGCCTTAGAATCCAGTCTCCCCCAGGTGAGCCTCAGAGTGGAACCGTAGCCCCTGGTGACATCTGAACTGTTCCCTTGAGTGACTCTAAGCAGAGTGTCTGCAAAGTTGTGCACAGACTCCTGACACACAGACATTGTGACCTGATAAACACGTATGGCTCTAAGCTACTAGGTTTCTGGTAAAATTATTACTTAGTGATAGATAACCAAGATGAGTGACTTATGTCAGCAAGCAGAGTCTGGGTTGGGCACTTTCTCCCTTTAATGTTTGTGCTCCTGGATGAATTAGCCAACCTAAGGCTTGTCTTTCCAACCGGCGCTATGGATGTTTGGAGCCAAGCAGCTGTCCTATGCACTGTAGGGTGTTTAGCAGTTCTATTGACGTCTACTCTCTAAAGTACATTTTCCCTTAACTTATGACAGCCAAAGACATGGCTAGATACCCCTAAATACATGCTTGGGTTTAGAGTGGGGGCAAAATTGTTTGTAGATAAGAATCAAGGTTATCAAGGAATCGGGCATCAAGGTTAGTGGGGATCGTAGCTGTAACAGAACCAACTTCAGGATATTTCTGGAAGCTTTAAATGGGGGTGTGACAGAACTTGAAATTCTTAATAACTTAAAGGGTGATATCGTAATTAACATAAAGAACCAGGGTCATTTTTATTCCTGTAGTTGTGGCCATATACAGAGTATGGGTTTTGACTGTCGTCAAATCTTCCCAGGAGATGACAATAGCATTTAGGGTGAGACGAGAAAAGACATCATCTCCTAAAGGTGAGGGGGGGGGTAGGCGAGATTGAGGAGAGAGGAAGGACGATGGCCTGTGGTGGAGGGCAGGTGCTTCACAGAACTATACGTTGACTGAAAAATGCGTGTGTGTGCTTGTGAGGATAAACAAGTTGGCCATGACAGCAGAGTTCTGTGGACATGAGCAGTCAAGGGGAGCTTTGTTAGGCTGTAAAGTGTGATTGGGAGCGAAAGATCTGGAGGGACCGGGCCTCAGGAGGCACGTAGAGTGCACTGCTTTCATCGACGTCATCATTAGCATCAGTCTTTGACATCACATTAGGGGTGGACAGGTGCTGGGTAGAAGCCCATCTTCCTTAAATCTGGACACTTTAAATTTCCTCCCAGCTGAAAGCGGAAGTGTTGTATCGTTTCATATAACGGCGAGTAAACGAGCACCTTGGGCCTCCTGGTAATTAGTTTAAACTGGAGCATCACTGGCCAAATATAAGAGAGAATCTCCTATCTCTTTATTAAGCTTGGTTATAGTGATTGGACACGGTTTAAACCCGCCTAATGGGATGGAAACTTCCCTTGGGGAGAAAACCAAAGAAAGCAGAAAAGGCACCCCTACCAATCAGTTATAGAATAGTTCAGAAGGTGCCTCTTCCATTGATTGCTTTCTCTTCCTTTGTCCTAATTTTCATCCCTTCCCTCTTCACCCTGCACAAGATTTGACCCCATGAGTAAGGATCCCAAAGGCATGCAAATCAGCAAAACTGGTAGCTGGTGTTCATGATTACCACAGGTGGCTTTCAACTCTGTCTTCACAGCAGTGCCTCCAGGAGATGAGATAGCAACAGTTCATGTTTGCATAGGATTCTTCTGTGAAAATGTGTCCAAATGCAGCATGTATAATCCATCTAACTTCACAGCAACTGTATTATGTACATACTATTCTTTTTTTAAAAGATTTATTTATTTGAAAGAGTTACACAGAGGAGAGGGAGGGAGAGAGAGAGAGAGAGAGAGAGGAAGAGAGAGAGAAAGAGAAGTGTCTTCCATCCATTGGTTCACTCCCCAGATGGCTTCAAAGGCCGGAGCTGAGCCGATGAGGAGCCAGGAGCCTCCTCCAGGTCTCCCATGTGGGTGCAGGGGCCCAAGAACTTGGGCCATCTTCTGTTTTCCCAGGCCACAGCAGAGAGCTGGATCGGAAGAGGAGCAGCCGGGACTAGAACCAGTGCCCATATGGGATGCCGGCACTTCAGGCCAGAGCTTTAACCCACTGTGCCACAGCGCCAACCCCTGTAGGTACTATTCTTAATCCCATTTTCAAGATGACAATACTACTTATAAATACAGACAGTAATATCACAGATAGTGGCATGTTTTGACTTAAGAATTTTACACCTAGTAACCAATTAATTTAATCTTCATGTAACAACTCCCTGAAGTTAACTGATTTTCTTTAATCAGGATTTATTATTAAAGGATTATTTACTTATCTGAAAGATCAACAGACAATAAGATTCTTCATCAGCTGGTTCACTTCTGAAATGTGTACAACAGCTGGGGCTGGGCAAGGCTGAAGTCATGGGCTTGGTGGGAGGCAAGAATTCCATCTGGGTCTCCCATGTGGGCGGCAGGGACCCAAATGCTTGAGCCATTACTTGCTACCTCCCAAGATACGTGTTTGCAGGCAGGTGAATTGGAAGTGGAGGCAGGTGTGACCCAGGCACTTCAGTATGAGCCGCAGGTGTCTCAAGTGGTGATTTAACCTGCACCATAATCTTCCCTATTGTTTTCTTTATTTAAATATATATGTATTTACATTGATCCATCATATTGTGTACAATGTGGGATCTAATCAGGGTAATTAGCATTTTTCTCTTCTTAAACATTCCTTGTGTTTTGTGTTGGAGAATCTTGAGCATCTCTCTTTTAGATATTGAAGATATTTAATAAATTGTTGTGGATTATGATCGCTTACAGAAAGCTATGCTGTAGGACATTAGGATGTTTCCCCCTACCTATCTGTATTCCCCTTTCCTCTGCTACCACCATACCCTTTCTAGCCACTCGTGGCCACAATTCCACTTTCTTCTTTTGAGGTTGGTTTTTTAGCTTCCACCTGCATAAGATCGTTAGGTGGTTGCATTTCTGTGTCTGACGAATGTCACAAAACATACTTTCTCCATCCAGGTTTCTGCAAATGGCAGGATTTCATTCTTTGTTCTGAATGAAGAATATCCCATTATGCTAATAACCATGTTTTCTTTATCCATTCATCCATTGATGGACATTTTGATTGATTCCATACCTTAATTATGGAAGCCTGGCTATCTGTTTGATATACTTATTCATCTCCTTTGGATAAGAAAATAGCTGGCATCATTGGCTTTTGAGGTGGAGGAAAGTCACATGGAGGTGAAGTGACGTGTTGAGATTTCTCAGGCAGCCTGGTCCCAGTATTCCTGCCTGCCCACAGTTACCCTCCCATCTCCTCAGCAAGGAGAAAGAAGCCAGTTCCACACTAACCTGGAAAGTTTGAGATACTTCTGGTACAATACAAGGATTAAACTAACTCACTCTCTCTCTCTCTCTCTCTCTCTCTCTCTCTGTGTGTGTGTGTGTGTGTGTGTGTTCAAGGAATGAATGATGAATAATTAGTTAAGACCGGACTCTGGGCTGGCGCCGCGGCTCACTAGGCTAATCCTCCGCCTAGCGGCGCCGGCACACCGGGTTCTAGTCCCGGTTGGGGCGCCGGATTCTGTCCCGGTTGCCCCTCTTCCAGGCCAGCCCTCTGCTGTGGCCAGGGAGTGCAGTGGAGGATGGCCCAGGTGCTTGGGCCCTGCACCCCATGGAAGACCAGGAAAAGCACCTGGCTCCTGGCTCCTGCCATCGGATCAGCGCGGTGTGCCGGCCGCAGCGCGCCGGCCGCGGCGGCCATTGGAGGGTGAACCAACGGCAAAGGAAGACCTTTCTCTCTGTCTCTCTCTCTCACTGTCCACTCTGCCTGTCAAAAAAAAAAAAAAAAAAAAAAAAAAGACCGGATTCTGTTTACTTTGGGGTGCATCTCCATCCCAAATAGAATTGCTCACTGCATGTTTGCATCCTGTAAGAGTAAATGTTGCAGTTTGTTCCCAGTAGTAAAACGTTGTAATTGTGCTTGTATATGCTGTGAAGTAAGTCACAAGCCGAGAGATAACCCCCCTGCTTAGGTATTGACAAAAGGGTGCAACTGCTGAAAGCAAGCTTCCATTTGAGCCTGCTCTCATTAAGCCCAGAATGTGTGTAAAAATCCCTCGCGTGGAGTTTTGCAAAGTACATTAGCAGTCTCTGCTTTGAGCTGCACTTCGGCAGCTTGTGGCATCCAAAGACGGCTCTGTGATATTTGTATTGTCAAGCGCGGTCTCTAGCAGCATCTGTAAAGCAGGCAATAAATAGCTGCTGTCTCTTGCTGGAGGCAGCAAGTTCCACTTTGCATGAGCAGTAAAACCACAAAAGTTGCAGGTACATCAGAAAGCAGCGCACCGTCAGATGGGAAGGATTCATACCTGAATGAGCAATTAGCATTCAGCTTATCTGAAGGGAGATGACATATGCATGCCTACTTTTGAAGTAGCAGAATTTTTTCCCGTTTCTAAAGCTATTTCTTCATCAAGGGTTCTTAACCTTTTTGAGGATACCAAATGCTCTGAGATGTTCGTGAATGTCTGAATCTATACCCAGAGGACTCTACACAGGCCTATGTGACCATAGATTCCTTGCCTTCCCCCCATCTGGTTTTTTTTTTTTTTAATTTTTAGGGCTTTCACAAATACAAGTAGCGAGCTGTGTCCTCTGCTTCTCTGCCCCATTGAAAGACTTCTATCTAGAAGGTTCAGTTGGCCGGCGCCGCAGCTCAATAGGCTAATCCTCCGCCTGCAGTGCCAGCACACCGGATTCTGTCCCGGTTGCCCGTCTTCCAGGCCAGCTCTCTGCTGTGGCCCGGGAAGGCAGTGGAGGATGGCCCAAGTGCTTGGGCCCTGCACCCCATGGGAGACCAGGAGAAGCACCTGCCTCCTGCCTTTGGATCAGCGCGGTGCACCAGCTGTGGCAGCCATTGGAGGGTGAACCAATGGCAAAAGGAAGACCTTTCTCTCTGTCTCTCTCTCTCACTGTCCACTCTGCCTGTCCAAAAAAAAAAAAAAAAAAAAAAGGCTCAGTGCAGGAAGAGGAACATGGTTCATGGGGCAGAGCCTTTGGTTTGGCTCAACATTAGGATGTCTCATCTCTGCATCAGATTGAGTCTTGAAATAAGTAGACACAACGTGTAGACTACAAGGACCAAGAGCAGCCCAGGGTGTTACTTCCGGACTGTTCCTTGTGGAATTTCATAAGAAAGTGCCGTGTCCTGCTGAGACTGTTTCTTTAGTGCTCTGTCGAGTCCTGCTCTCAGGGTGGGCAAGGCTGGTGGGCTTGTCCCTGAGCATGGGCACAGCCCACAGCCAGGTGCCTGGAGGTGGGTCAAGGCTGCTCTGGTTAAGGGATTGGGTCTGGTGCAGTGTTCTACCTGCTTGTGGGCACTGGGGGAATGTAGTCACATCAAATCCCAAATGCTTCTCCTCAGAAGGGAGACTGGGGTGCAGCAATGGTGAAGGGTGTGGGAGACCAGGAAGGAGCTTTCCTCATCAAGGAGAGAGAAGCCTGAAGAGGTTTCTAGGATGATGTGGACTTCTCGGCAGGTGCTGTGGACACTCTTAATGCACACACATATGCTTACAACCTGCACTCAGAATTCACGCACTCAGGGTGCACATACATATCCCTGCACCACCTGTGCATACAATCTCAAGGCATGGAGGGATGAGGGGAATGAGAGGGCACTCCCATCTGACAGTTCATTCATTTCCCAAATGCCTACCAGGGTGGGGGCTGGGCAGGGGCCAGATTTGGGAATGGCAAACACAAACCAAGTCTCCCATGCGGGTGACAAGAACCCAATTACTTGCGCCATTGTTGCTTCCTCCCAGGGTCTTCATTGGCAGGAAGCTGGAGTTAGGAACTGGAGCTGGGTTCTGAACCCAGGTCCTCCAATGTGGTACCTGGGCATGTGGACCGCTAGGTAAATGCCTCTTTGCCTAATCTCTTATTTATCCAGCCAATCCCCTGCACCCTTCAAAGCTCAGCTTCAGCCCTGGCACTTCCTTCAGGAATTGTGTCCTGTCAACAGGGTGATTTGGATAAGCCTCTTCTCTGATGGGCTGACATTGTAGGCTGGGCTTTGCTAATTAGCTTAATTGTTTCTTTCTCTTCTGAATTCTACACTTCTAGAGGGCAGGGGCCATATTTTACTCAACTTTTCTTTGCATTGTGTCCTTCATAATATATTCATAGCTATGGTGAAGGAGCCGATGACTGAAGAAAACTGGGATGATGAATATTGGATGAAGAGCTTGAAAGAAGTTAGAAAGATTCTGTAATAGCTGGCTTTTTGAAAGAATGTCTTACAGCAAAAATACATTATTACATTAACAAAGGTAGGGGAAATGAAAATTTGAATCAAGAGCTTGTATTTGACCGTAGCCAGCAACAGCAGCTACAGAGCTGCCAGTGGTTGCCAAGGGGCAGAGTACATAAAGGTTACGGGCTTGGGACCTAGAAGCAAGAAGTCAAAGTTCAAATCCAAGCTCCAACACTTGCCAGCCTCAAGACTGTGAGTTGGGTGTCGAACCCTCAGAATCCCCATTTCCTTATTTGTCAGAAGAGAGTGATAGGTATCTACTTCCTTCTCACGTTGTGTTTGTAAAGACTGAATGGCAAATTGCACTTACAGGGGTTAGTTTGGTATCTGGCACACGACTAGTAATCAATAAATGTTAGCTCCACACAGGTGGGATGCAGGATGACATGGCCAAGGCACAATCGGGGCTGAACTCTGGCAGGTGCTGCATTTGCTTGGGGATTTCTTCTGAAGCTGGGATTCCAGAGTGCCAGAACATCAGTCCATGACGGGAAAGAACTGTCTTCTGTTCTGCTTCATATATTAATTTTATGGCTTCAATTTTGAGTAAATGCATGCAATTTTCATTCATTAGTATTCATAAGCATTGTCCATAGTGCTAATATTTCATAAACATCAAGGCATTTAATGCCTATACATGCCAATTATATATACACACACAAATTATCACTTGTGATAGTTTCCACTTACGAGTTTCCTTCCAGAAAGAGCCATCCACTTGTTTAAAGAGAGCATCCTAAGAATATCTCTTGTCATTTCTCTGCTGTAACTTATGATGACGTCTCTGAATCCTTATTTATTTGCACTTGGCCTGTTATAGGAGGTCCAGAACATGCTTGTTAATTAGCTTCATTCTCTAGAAGTGAGCATTAAAAGTTGAGTTATGGCAGTGGTGGCATAGTCATAGTATGGCACTAGTAGGGAATGTCTGGGACATTAGGAAAACACGAGTGGACCCCATGGTCTTCAGTGATGGCCTGAGCTAGGTTTAGTTAACCCCATTCGCAATTTTGGAATATCACAGAGTCCAAACCTAAGAATGTAAAATGATTTTTGGCTGTATACAATTGCAGAACACATGGAATTGCTAAATCCTCAGCTCATACTGGAAGGCTGTATGCCTTTTGGACTCCAATTCTTTTAACATATCTGATGAACTGTGACTGATTAAGGAAGTGGGACATTCAAAACTCTGAATTGTGAGTGTTCATCAAGAGGTTTATGAATTCCCTGTGGTTTATTTTAAAGTAGGCTTGTTTCTTTGGGATGAGGATGCACTGTTTTCATCAGATACTCCAAGGGATTCGTGGACATAAGCATAATTGATAATCTCCTGTGCAATCCTTGATGTCCTCTCAGAACTAAGATTCTAAGATTCTCAAAGTTGCAATGAAAGGCTAATAACAGAACAACGATATATAAGACTTTTTGTAAAGATAAAATGCTCATTTCCACTTTTAAAAAAATATACTGTTATGTGTTTCCTCAAATAGGAAAATAGGTGGGTGTTATGGTCATAGCTCAATTGATCTAGAACAGTGTATCTCAAACTGTGTGTGTCAGTGTAGACACTGATTAAACATTAGAAAACTGCCGTACTGCAACTCCCTCTCAAAGACACACAGAACACATCAGCATATAAGAAGCTCTAAGCAATCTTGCACTTAAGAATCTGTTTAAGTTTTTAAAACATGGTATTTTCTAAATTACTTGACTATAGCACCTGTTCACATCTTAAGGACAGTTCTTCTGAGGAATGCGTTATTAGAAATGCCGACCTGGTCAACTTGAGCTTTAATTCTTGCAGACTTCTGTTGGGTTCCTTGAGGTCTGGCACTGCTTGCTTAACGAAGCATGCGTATCAGTTACGATTCCAGGGTAGTTCAGGAAAATTTAAATAAGTATAAAGAAAAACGACTCTATTTGTTTTTAACAGAAGGGAGGTATAATTGGAAAGCATTGGATTTTGTGCTATATAAATGCAAGAGGACTGGTACAAGGAAGGATTTGTAGAGTATTGTAGATCTTTGTGAGTAGGGGTTCATTCACTAATGAGCTGGGTTAGTGTTGTGACATAGTAGGTTAAGCTGCCTCCAGCCATGTGGGTGCCAGATTGTGTCCTGGCTGCTCTGTTTTTGATCCAGATCCCTGCTAATGTGCCTGGGAAAGCAGTAGAAGATGGCCCAAGTACTTGGACCTCTGAAGCCGTATGGGAGACTGGGATGAAGCTCCTGACTTTGGCCTGGTCTAGCCCTCACCATTGGGACCTTCGGGTGGGTAAACCAGCAGATGGAAGATATTCTCTCATATTCTCTCTCTCTCTCTAACTCTGCCTTTAAAATAGATAAATAAATATTTTTAAAGGGAGGTTTTCAATAATTAATAGATATCATGAGACTATCTCATAATCTAAAAGTGACTGGGGACTGGCACCGTGGTGCACTAGGTTAATCCTCCCATATGGGCGCTGGTTCTAGTCTCGGTTGCTCCTCTTCCAGTCCAGCTCTCTGCTGTGGCCTGGGAAGGCAGTGGAAAATGGCCCAAGTGCTTGGGTCCCTGCACCCTCATGGGAAACCAGGAGGAGGCATCTGACTCCTGGCTTCGGATTGGCGTAGCTCCGGCCCTTGAGGCCATTTGGGGAGTGAACTAGAGGAAGGAAGACCTTTATCTCATCTCTCTCACTGTCTGTAACTCTACCTGCCAAACAAATAAATAAATAAAAAATAAAAAATAAGAAATTGACATTGTCTGACCTTCAGAAACTCAAAATCAAATGCTATTGGGAATTAAGTAATAGATAATTACAATATAGATTAATTCATTCTATGATTTAGGTACTTTAGACATAGAAATACAGAAAAAGAAGCCAATTATTTTGGGATATCCAAGGAAGACTTCAAGGAGATGATATTTGAAATGGCTTTAATATGCATTGCTGAATAAGTCTATGTTCTCATAAAAAGGCTGAAATGGATGTATAAAAAATAGCAGGAAGCTGTGTTACTTAATAAAGTGAGAATTGTACCCCATTAGATTCTGGCTACTGGCATGTTGGCTGCAACTATAAAAAAAAAACCTGGACTAAAACAAACTAATATATAAAGAAATGCATTATCTCACTTACATAGTAACTTTAGAGGGAGGCCTTTGGGGTTATTAACTTGTTCTTGCCATTGCTCCATCCTGCCATCCTCCTTTCTGAACACATTCTCATGTGGTCAGCAAGAAGGCTGAAACCCCTCTTGTTCCCTCTTAGGAGAAAGGAAATCTTTCCCAGTAGCCTCTCAAGAGATGGTACTTCATGTCTCATTGGCTGGTTATGAGTCATCTTCCTAAGCCAATGTCTGGCAAGGGCACCTTTGTACCAATCAATTCCACCCAGAAGACTTCAACTGATGCCATCATGGAGCGGAGAGGGATGAAATTAGGGTCCTTTGTGAATGGAGAAGCGGTTGGAGGGTGCAACCCACAATACCTACCCCAGGGGGCTGTGAAAAGACATTGTCATCTGCAGGATACTTAATCTGCAGCAGAAAATCATTGTCTTTTCCCTATCTGCATGATCAAGAATAATATCCTGGGCACAGGTATTTACTGAGGCTGCCTTACCATACTCATATCTATATCTTATTTCAAAAGAGCATGCATCATGAGAATGTTGAACATTGTGCTAATACCTAAGGGGTCTGGGATTCACACAAATCAACCTCTTCATTGAGAGTTATTTAAGATTTATTTATTTGTTTGAAAGGCAGAGTTATAGAGAATGACAGAGGGAGAGACAGAGAGAAAGGTCTTCCATCTAGTGGTTCACTCCCCAAATGGCTGCAAAAGCTGGAGTTGGGCCGATCTGAAGCCAGGAGCCTCCTCCAGGTCTCCCATGTGGGTACAGGAGCCCAGGAGGTTGGGCCATCCTCCACTGCCCTCCCAGGCCACCAGAAGAGAGTGAGATCGGAAGTGGAGCAGCCAGGACTCCAACTGGCGCTCCTAAGAGGTGCCAGTACCACAGCTGGAGGCCAACCCACTATGCCAGAGCGCTGGCCCCAAGACTCTGTTTTCTACTAACATTTAGCACGGTCTTTTCTGAGTACATGAACTTTAATATCAGGCGTGCTCAGTCCGAACAGTGCTACTCAAAAGTTAGGTGTGTGGAAAGGATGATGATGATCATTTGATAGTAATTGTCATTTTCATGACAAATATCAAAAGATGATAAACTAATTCAAATAAATATAATACCTATGTCTACATTGTATGTAGAGAGAGAAAAATCCCAGCCCCATCAATCTTTCGGTATTCATATTGATTAGCATGAATTGCTGAAAACTCTGAAGCCAGCAACATTGTACTGATTTATGGTTTATGAAGGCTATTGACATATGTGGAGATGCAGTAAGGAATCTTTTTTAGGCATGATTACAATAGATTGCTATAGGGATTATCTAATTATTGACTAAGCACCAGTGATGAACTCCTGTAATAAAAATACCGTACGCTCACCAGGGGACTATGGCACTGAGATAATGGCTGACTCTGACAGCCTTTAATAGAAATCCTCACGATTGCTCTTTCAGAAGCAAAGAATGGATGAGTCAAAACAACTGTTATCCACTCTTTCACCTCTGCTTTTCTTCTTTGAACTGTTGGTTATTTGAATTCCCAATCAACTTCTTATTGTTTCCCCTTTCCTCCTTTCCAAAGTATTCATTTTTTAATCAAACTATAGAAATGGCAACTTGAAGGCACAATGGCTTTAATTTTTTTGTTTGAAGTTGGTTTTGTCTATTAATCATCATTGTCAGCACATAAACCAGAGTTGCACAGCAAGATAGACATAATGTGTGTTTTTTCAAAAGTCAGTGTTCATCAGAACCATCTGATGTGCTCATCAAACATAGCTTGCTGGACTCTACCCAGAGCCTCAGCTCAGTCTGGGGTGAGGTGTGAAATTTGCATTTTCTTTTGCACTTCATTTATATAGATTTAAGAGTATTCTGATACTTCTCACCCTATGCTCCCTCCCCCACCTGTGACCCCACCTTCTCTCCTCCTTCCTTATTTTTTAATTTTTACAATGACATACTTGCAGTTTTTTATATTTACAAGCTTAATCCTCCACCAAATAAAGAATTCAACAAGTAGTAAGTATTAAAAACCGCTGTTCCTCAAGAGTATATACAGGGCTGTAAACAATAATCAAATCTCAAAAAGCCAGTTTCACTCATAGACGTTACCTTTTTATACTCTGTATATTGATTACCTCATATTGGGGAAAGCATATGACACTTGTCTTTTTTGGACTGGCTTATTTCACTAGGCATAATGTTCTCCAGTGGTATCCATTTTGTTGCAAAAGACAGGATTTCATTTTTTTTTTACAGTTGAGTAGTATTCCATTGTGTATAAACACCATATTTTAATTTTTTAGTGCATAGCTTATATTTTTGCAGCACTAGTTTGTGTCAGGATCTTGACGATTATATTATTATCAACAAGGTCTAGGAGATCTTGAGCTTGACTAGTTCTTCAGGAAAAATTCCCCCTAACAAAACTCCAAAATTGGAATTCCTGGTGTGGTTTCTCTTTTACTAACTGATTTCTGAGTGATGTAGTTAGGTGTCATTATTTCCTCTACCTTTTGGATAAAGAAATATAAAGGGAGATTCTAGCTGATGGATGGAGAGATTGTTTGAACTAAGGCAGCTGGACACCAGCATCATATTTCCTTATCAGCTGTTATTTACCTGAATCTTAAGTTTAGAAATCTAACCTGGGAGAGGCCACAAGAAGCATTTAGTCCAACTAATATCACACCCGATGGTGAAAACCTGAAATCTTTCCCTCTAAGACAGCAATTCAAAGATGCCTGCATTCAATATCTCTTTTCATCATAGTACTAAAGTCCTTGACAGCAATTAGGCAAGAAAAAGAAATAAAAGGCATTCAGATTATAATAGAAGAAGTGAACTTGTCTGTTTGCAGATGACACAACCTTGTATATGAAAAATCCTAAATATTTCATAAAAACCTGTTAGAATTAAATAAACAAATTCAGTGAAGTTGTAGGATACATAATCAACATATAAAAATCAGTTGGGTTTCTAAACATTAACAATGAATGATCAAAAAGGGAAATTAATAAAAAATCCCATTTACAATAGCAACAAATAACAACTAAAATGCTTAATTAAGGAGGTAGAAGACTTGTACATTGAAAACTATGTAACACTGATGAAAGAATTGAAAGAAAACACAAGTAGATCGAAAGTCATCTGATGTTCATGCATTGGGAGACTTTGTTACGTTAGAGTTTAATCTATAGAGCAGAATATTCTATCTCCATCAAAATCCCATGTTTTTAGAGCAATTGAAAAGAAATTATGAAATTCATATGGAACCAAAAGGCACAAAATAGCCAAAACAATATTTAAAAAGAAGAATAAAGCAGAAGACATCATACTTCTTGATTGGAAAGTATATTGCAAAGCTACAGTAATTAAAATGTTAGGGTACTGGCATAAAGACAGACATGTAGATCAATAAGCAGAGAGCCCAAAATAAACAAGCGCAGATATGATCAACTGATCTTTGACAAGAGTATCAGACTAACAACAAGGAAGGGATAGCCTCTTTAACAAATAGTATTGGGAAAACTGGATACACATGTGAAAGAATGAAATTGGATCTCTATCTCACACCAAGCACAAAAATCAACTCAAAATATAATAAAGACTTCCATGTAAGGCCTGAAAATTAAAAAGTCCAGAAGAAAATGGGGGAAGGAACTGGCATTGTGAACATGCGATGCTAGTTCAAGTCCTGGCTGTTCCAGTTCTGATCCAGCACCCTGCTAATGCACTTGGGAAAGCAGTGGTGGATCGCCTAAGTACTTGGGCTCCTGCACTCATGTAGGAGACCCAGATAAAGCACTTGGTTTCAGCCTGGCCCAGACATGACGTTTGTAACCATTTGGGGAGCTAGCCAGCAGATGGAGGATCTCTGTCTCTTTCCCTTTCTGTCTTCTGTCTGTCTCTAAAACTATGCCTTTCAAATAAATAAAAACTAAGTCTTTAAAAAGAAAGAAAACAAGAAATACTCCTGGACAATGTCTAGTTTTCTAGAGGAAAGCCGAAATTTCCTGGAAGTTGAGTATTTTGCAAACATCTAGATAATACTTGGCAGTAATTTCTTGAACAAATATTTATCCAGTATTCCCTGTCCTGAATTCTGGCAATGATAGTAATAGACAACAGACCACAATACCCTCAGACTTAGGAAATTTATTAATGAAGAGATAAATGATGATACATGAGTAAATGGTAGAGGACTGCAAGAAGAGAACATGTGCTATACAGTGGAGTGATTTTTCTTGCTGAACTCCATACTAAGTGGCGCATTAAGTCCTTGTCTCTAATGTAAATAAAAAATACATTATCTCAAAAGTGGAAGGGAGGGAGGGGGGACATTATATTCTTGGAATTGTATCTATGAACTATATTGTATCAAAAACCAAGGAAAACAAGCTAAGCCTAAAAGTTACAAAGTTGGTGGAGTGATGTGGGTAGATCTCCTGAAGAAGGCAGCATCTGAATGGAGGCATAAAGGTGTTGAAGGGAAGGTGAGATTGTACCTGGAGTGAGAGCTGCCAGGCAGTCAAGACAGCAAGCATAGAGGCCTGAGGAAGGAATGTGGCGGAGAACCTTCTAGAAGGCTGCTGTGGTTGGAAGAGATGTGTGCAAAGAGGAACTGGCTTTGCAGGCCGTTGTCCAGACTCAGGATTTCACCTCCGTGAGGAGCTGAGTCATGTAAAGGAAGGCGGATGTTCAATGCCGTGGCTGCCCCAGGCAGAGGGAAGAGAGTTTGAAGATTCTTATTTAGCACAGATCGAGGAGACTTGAGTTACTCCCCGAAGCCTGTGAGTGGGCACAGTGAGAGTATAGGGGAGAGGCGTGGGAGAGGCTCCGGAGTGGTAGCTGTGCTCAGCTGCTCAGGCTCATGGGCTGTGTGCAGAACAGGGGACTCCAGGGTGGTGGCTTTGTCAGGCAGGTACGCGGCAGGGAGAGATCGGCAAGTGAGTGAGCGCAAGGAAGGGCGACAGAAGCCAAACTGGGTGGTGAGAGAAGTGAGGCTGTGAAGGTGGATGGATTCGATGTCCAGAGTGGTTGGAGAATTCTGTGTGGGGATCCTTGAGAAAAACTGTGCTAAAAAGATAGCCTGGTCAGAAAGTGGGACACGTGGGATTCAGGTTTTATTATCTTTTTTTAGGGGCGGTGTTGGTGATGCAAAGTTAAGACTGTGGTTATACAAGCGAATGAGGGTGGCCAGAGGCAAACACTGTGATAGGTGTGAGCCCGGATTGCTGGATAGAAATACAAGTGTTTCAGGAGAGCGTGTAAGTGCTATGCTCATAGCTCCGAGGGAACTGATGGGTGAAAGGAAGATACACAGCTATTTTTAGGAGATGGCAACAAGGGTGGATGCTGGGTCGCATGTTTAGATGTTCTGCGCCTTAAGGAAGAAGGAGGAACATGGTTTGAGGGAGCTTTGAAAGGTCAGAAAGACGCTTACCTGTGTCGCAGGCTGCTGTTGCAAAATTGTGCTTGAGAAGTTGCGTTTCTGTGATAGTTGCTCCTTGGTTAGAGCTGGAAGAAGAAGGGAACATTCAGAAGAGATGAAGGGTAAAGGGGGCTTTTCCAATGACAGATCATGAATTGCAGGGAGAATTTAGGAGTTGTAGGTTGGGGCTTGTTAAAGGATGTACTGACTGAGAATAAGATCTAGAGTGCCACCTGGGAATGCTTGGGCTTACGTTAGTAACCAGTTTTAAAATGTATGTACTAGGATATTTCAAAAAATTATTGGAAAAATGGAAATTAAAACGTAAGTTAATTTGGTATAAAACATGTCAAAGTCCATTTACCATTTTTACATAATGTACGTTTTCATAATGCGGATTTTGTGCGAGATCTTTGTGAAATCCATGCTTAGTTTTTCATAATACACATTTTCCTAATATGTATTTTCCATGAACTTTGGAAGTATCCTCATAAAACTAAATCATCATGTGCCTATGCCTATTACCATTCTTTTTTGGATTGGTTTCCTAGAAGTTCGTAGGGCGAGGGTGTGTGGTGTGCTGTTGAGTAAGTGGGAATTGCAGAAATAAAAGCAAATGTTCCTAACCTGCTGCTTTAAAGGAAAAACGAACAGTGAGCTTTCAACTGGAAAGTGATAGGAATCTCCAGGCAGTCTTCAAAACATCTCATCCAGGACTAGCTGGTGATAACCTTCATCGATATCTCCAAGAAACAAAAAGTTGGTAAACTGATTCATTTGGTAAGGGATAAGTGGATTTCTGGAGAACCAGTGTGCTGGTGTTGGATGGACAGAGTTGCTCTCTACCGTTGCGTCCCACAGAGGAGGCAGAGGCACAGCAGTGACCCTCAGTAGGAACTGCTCCTCTTCCTCTCCTTCTACGTTGAAAATCCTGGAGAAGGTGTCTGGCCTGGATTGGTCACATGACAATATCTGGCTCTGGCCAGAGGTGGGGTTTTGTGATCCATGGGCTGCCCCCTGAGAACTTGGGTGTGGTGGGAAGGCAGTTTCCCTGGGATGGGGTAGGAGTGCTCTTCCCTTAACAAAGAGGAAGATGCTGGACAGACAGCAATGCTCCTCTCAGGAGTATTATTCCTTAAATTTTCTTTAACCCACTGGTTCATTCCTCAAATGCCTGCAACAGCCAGGCTGAGTGAGGCCAAAGCAAGGAGCCTGGAACTCCCTCTGGGTTTCCTATGTGGGTGGCAGGGGCCCAAGTACTTGAGCCATCATCTGCTACCTCCCAGGGTACGTGTTAACAGGAAGTTGAATCACACGTGGAGTAGCCAGGACTTGAAGCAGATGCTGTGATATGAGATGCGTGTGTCACAAGCAGTGACACTGAAGCCCACCCCTAGTCCTCAATTTGACCACAGAGAAGAGAAGAGTTAAAGAGGCCGAGAACACAAAGATCAGGGGATGCCACAGCTTAAGGACCCATGGGCCATGAACTTATCCCTGATGGTTTTCTGCCTTGGATGTCTCTGAAAACATCTGCTGAATTTGCCCTCATGAATTACCAATTTGTATGCTTACATTTTCCCCCGGAGTTCATACAAAATCATCTTATGAATTCATCCACACGACTTGGTGGCCAAAATTACTTATGCAGAGGTCCCCATGTCTGCTGTGGCTGATGAGCCTGAAATCCGGACCCCTGGTGAGCAGGCACAGCAGCACGGGGAACTCGGGTGTTGGAAACAGAGGATAATTAGCCAGGCTGCACCGTCTGCACAGTGCTTGGGGGAATTCTAAAACCTGGAAAAGATCCCTGACCTCAGTGCTCTGTCTGTTCAATTTGTTCCTTCTCTCAGCAGAGAGGAGACACTATCAATAGTGTACAATTTATTTTCCCTGTTGTCTGAGTCAGATGTTATGAGGGTAGATGTCTCGGGCATGTTTTAAATAGGATGAAATTGATGTTATTTACTTTCCTGATATCATTTAATTTGTGTGTGGTTGAGTTCAAACCACAGCCCCAGACATTCTGCTTATCATGGCGCATACTTTGCTCTTCATCTCACCTAGAATGCATGTATAAATTGAGGGTACTTACATTTATCTAGCCTTGAGCATTGCTCAGACAACAGATACTAATTTAAGATCTCTAATACCATATCTTCAAGCCTGATTCAGATAAGACATGCTTTTCAAGTGGGCTGGGTAAGCCCGAGATTGCATTGAAAACAACCATTAGCTTTGGTGCCATTTTCATTTCTTGAAACAATCCTTGTCAACGAGGGCTAGCCACAAAATCAAATAGCAGTTTATAGAGGCGTGTAAAAAAAATCCTCCCTTCTGAGTGAGTAAAATAAATCATTGCTCACTAACGGTGATATTTAGTGAGATTAATTTGAATTGCTTCCTCTTCTGGCTACATTTCACAACAACCAGTATTTATCTTTAGAAAGTTTCCCAATCATCCAGAAGAGATGGATTATACTGAATTAGTTTCACAGGCAGAAGTGTAAAAACAGAAATATAAATTGGAGTGTAATGGCCATGGTTTGAAGACCACCAAAATAAATATTTTCTGTGTCAGGTGGGGCTTGGCTCCGATCCCTGATGATTGTTTTTGAAAGCAAAGAGATTACAATGTTACACATGGGCTTGTGTCAAGTCTTGGTGAAACAATAAATCTGGGTGGAATAATTTTACATCTCAAGGAACTTGTGTTGCATCTGACATGATTTAAAAGAGGAAGATTAAAAATTAATGTCATAATTATAATCGTGGTGCAGCTCGACCTTCCTGAAGTTTAAGAACAATAATCTTCCATAATTGTCTTTTAGTTTTGCATTATCAGGAGGTATTGATTTCTTGTTTGACAAATTGCCAAGTTTTGTGTTTTAAAGACACATGTTTCCAGGCAGTGAGATGATTAATATCATGGTAGAGAGTTGTGGTAACTGATATGCAGAGTACAAAAAATGCAATGTACATGAGTGAAATTAACATTCTGAGATTTGATTATTGTTTGTAGCTCTTGTCTGTGTTCCTGAGAAACAGTGGTTTTTCTACTTACTGTTTGTTGAATTCTTTATTTAGTAAAGGGTTAGGCTTGTGATTATAAAGTAAATTGAAAGTATGTGATTGTAAAAATTAAAAATGAAAAGAGGAGGGAGGGTAGGAGCAAAGGAGGGCATGTAGGGTGGAAGGTATCATGCCCCAAAAACTATATATATGAAATACCGGAAATTATTCCCAAATATTAGACTTTTTGTGGCTTTTATTAAAAAAAGAGGATCCTCAGGTAACATGAGGTTGTGGACACAATATTGACTGCTCTGACAGCAACCGTTCTTTTTCTAGCGGTGCCCAGAGAAATCCCCTCCTTCTCCATGCTCTGTCTGGCAGCTGGGCAGAATGGAGCCGCCCTCAGCCCAAGCCATGTGACTGTTTCTGTGTTCTCAGTGTTGGTCCCGGCATGGATGCTCCAAGTTCAGGTGGAGGTGATGGGAGGAGATGACTCTTGGGGACTCTGGGAGAGATGCCTTGTCTTCTTCAAGGAGGACTCCTTGCAGTAACATTCACTCTTCTGCTACGAGAGGATCAGCAGGTGCTGAGTGCAAGAACCGTTGGCCTTGCAAAGGTGCAGCCATCAGTTACAGCAGCTGTGAGAGAAGACAGAGTGGAGGGCACAGAGAAGAGGATTCCTGGTGAGCAGAGCCTCGTCTGAAGCCTTTCTAGTGAGGTATTTGTGTTTTAAATGAATACTGTGTTTCCACATTTGTAAACCTCCACACTTTTACAAATGTCAGGTGTTGGGGGGACCCTGGTCTCTATGATAGTCATCAAGTCTATTTGCAAAATTTACTGTATTGTCCCACCTTGGGAGCAGGTGGCAGGGTTTCTCCTGGTTCCCTGGCAGTTGAATGGGGTTATTGTATGGTTCTCTGTGGTGAGTTGTCTAGAAAAATGGTATCTGTTACTTTTGAGATAAATGTTAATCAGAGATCCTCTAGATCTCTTTCCCCTTGAAATAGGGAGCCTAGGCTGTGAGTGGCTGATACAAGTGGCAGTTCAGTGCCCGTGTCTTTTTTAAAAGCCAGGGAGGTGTGGGGGTTACTTGTTAATGTGGCATAATCTAGCTCATGTGGGCTGACTCAATGCCATGACTCAGTTCTGTACAAAGAAACTAAAGCTGTATTCCCTATACTCTGTCAGAGAAACTGGCTTGGAAAAACTTCAGGGGCATTTCAGTGGAGTGAAAAGTTGGATGATTGTTCCGTGGATTCGAGATTTGGTTCTCAATAGCTAGATACACGTCCATGATTTCCTCAGAGTCGGCAGCATGGGGTGAATCAGAGATGCTGTATTGAGCTACACAATAGAGTTCTGGGGCAGCATAAAAGGGGACAAACAAGCATGCCAAGTGGTGAAGACAAGTGTGTGTTTTGCTTTTTAATGGAGGGGTTGGAATGGGTTGGGCAGTGCAAAGAAAAGGAAGGGAGATTTCCTCCTACAGTGTTGTGGGGGTATAAATTAGTTTACTCAAATCTTCCTTGAGTAATCCACTAAATAGTGGGCCACTTATGTAATCACTTTTGTTTACCATTCAGCACTTTGTTATTTTTACAGAACTTGGTTGAAGGACTGGTCCATATAAGTTTGAACCTTTCTTGGAGCTGTGTGTGTAATACCAAGAACATGATTTACTTTGTAATAAGTTAGATTTCACTTACATTTACAGCAATATTGATTTATTCCGACTTCTTATTTTGACTGACATATAATATTTATACATATTTATGAGATATGATGTGATGTTAGATTAATGTATATATTGATTAGTGAGCAACTCAGGGTAATTAGAATATATTTAGACATTTTTACTTGTGGAAAAATTGGGCAGGCAATATGTGTTTTAATTTTTATTGGGTAAAATTCTTGGATGTTTGCCATACAATCCCAAATTCCCACTAATACATATCCAAGAGACATGAAAAGATGTGTACACATAAATAATATGAACATCCAGAAACTGTTGGGTACAGTGTGGGACAGCCATGAAATGGGATACTATTCAGCAATAAAATGGAACACGATAGGATCTGTGCTACAAATTTTTTGAGGATGAACCTCAAACATACGCTAAGTGAAAGAAACCCTATACAACAGACTATATATTGTATGATCTCATCTATATGAAATGTCCAGGAGAAACACATCTATAGACAGCAGGTGGATCAGGGTTGCTTGAGAAGGGAGATGTGTATGCGGATTAAAATAAATAGGCATGGGGGACCTGTGGGGGGTGATGGGAATAATTTAAAACCGAGTTACAGTGATGACTGTACAACTCTATAAATCTGCTTATATTCAGAACAAGTGAATTTCATGGTTTGAAAAAGATACCTCAGTAAATTTGCTTTAGAAATGTCAGGTGTTCACCATAGACTTAATTATCTTCTTTAATAAAGTGAAAATAGTTTATAACCTGGGACTTTTCAAGTTACCTGGCATGCAGTAGGTGCTCGACAGACGCATGTTGAATTGAGTCAGAGCTGTGTGCACCCAGAGGCCAGGGCTGGTTTACACACGCACAGCCGGCTCCCGAGGCTGCTGGACTCAGCCGTCCAGCTGCAAAGGAGGGAGAGCAGGATGTCTGATTCTTTCCTTCCTGAAGTTTCTACATCTGCTCAGCCAATTGTGATCAAGTAAAAAATTCCACACGATTGCAGTGAACATACACTGGTTTAGAGTCACACAGCACCCACCACCTCTTATTTGGCTGAAGTGTCTCATATTTCTTATGGGGAAATATCCACTCTATTTTAGGGCCATGGACTTGGGGATCGATACCACCTCCAGCACCTGGCATGGTCAGGTGGGTCAAACCAAGCCAAACAGTGAATCCCATTCCCTTGGCCATCTTGACTGGTCTGGGATAGACATGACCCTTGCTTGGCCTTTGAGACTGGGCTGTGGACTTTGTTTAAAATTTCAGGGAAAAGCAACTCTCTTTGCTTGTGGATTCGGACCATAGCAGATACGCCTGTAAAAGTTCTTGGTGGTTATTTTTCCATCATGAAAACAAAGCAGCTTAGAGGAGAGCACAGCAGGAGTGGAGAGGTGCGTCCTTGTTGGCATCTTTGAGTTCCTGGAGTCTGACTCCCCCGGATGGTTCACAAGCCAGTGATCACTCCTTTCTGGAGTCAGGTCGAGCTGTGGTTTTGTTCAGTCACAAGCAGAGCCACGACACAGGGATGCTGCTTTCTTCTTGGAAACTGGGAGAGGCTGGAGCACTGAGGCACCTGGTGTAGCTGCCTTTCTGTTTTCAGATGTGCAAACCAAACAGTGGCCTGCGAGGAGCTGATGAGGTCAAATCTAAAACACTTTTTTTCTTTGCAGCCAAAACCGGGCAGCCTACCTATTAGTATTAATGATGGTAATTATAGTTAGCATTTATGGAGCGCTCAGTCTGGGCCAAGATCCATTTGAAGAGCTCTGTGCACAGACTCTGAGCAGGGTGCTTACTTGCAGCATTTCAAGTCATCACCCCAGCAGGTTGTGAGTTGCTGCTATTAATACTCCCATTCTACACAGGATGGAAACTGAGGCTAACTTGCTTTGGAAAATAATGGACATCACTCAACAGTTGACTATCAGCCTGGTGTTAATCATTTTATGTATCTTAACTCTCTGAATTTTCACAACACTCTGATGATTGTCTCCATTTAACAGATGAAAAACTTGAGGTCCTGATAAGTTGAGAAACTTGCTCAAGCCACGAGACCAGTGAAGGCTGAGCCTGCCTACAGTATGGTCCCAGAGCTCAACTGCTGAGATCCATCCACCTCTAACCCTCGTGCCTACAATTAGGCCCTACTGCTGTGTTTTAAAAATGGCATTTTTATTTTGGAGTAACGTTAGATTTATAGGTGATTCTCAAAGATAATGTATGTTGTTTGTGCCACTGTATGTCACGTGACCATGGCCCATCCACCACTGTATGTCACGTGACCATGGCCCACTTACCACTGTATGTCACATGACCACGGCCCATCCACCACTGTATGTCACATGACCATGGCCCATCCACCACTGTATGTCATGTGACCATGGCCCACTTACCACTGTATGTCACATGACCATGGCCCATCCACCACTGTATGTCACATGACCATGGCCCATCCACCACTGTGTGGCACGTCACCATGGCCCATTTGTTAGACCCTCTGAGTGAGGATGCTAACACGTCGAGAGGCACACCCCAAAGATTCAGAGTCCAGACCAGCTGATGCAAAAAGCAAGAGGATTTATACGGCGTCTGCGCAGACGGGCTTCATGAACTTGGGAGTCCAGAGAGCACCCCCAGCACAAAGCCACGCGGTTTATATACCCACAGCGACCAATCAAAAGCACTATAGAGTACAGGCACACAGCAGTCCAATCCGCGAGCTGATCATGTGAAAGGCATGCGTCCTCTATCCAATCAACTGTGGGATCACATGGGAGGCATGCACCTTGTCACCATTTTGTTGTTTATTTCTTTAGCAGTTCCTTTCCCTGTCAGCATCATCTTGTTCACCCTGAGGGGGATGACCTCTTGCTCCCTTCGTTCCCCTGGAGGGAGAGCGGCGTCCCGCTTCCCACACCGTTATCTGAGTATTAGGAGGCATACAAACTGGGTTAGGTCTTACCACAGCCAGGCACAAGTGTCGCAGCTAGCTAAGCATAGGGTCCCTTATTTTTATAGCTGCACCTAATGTTAGCTTTGGGGGAAAAAGTTTAGGGCTATAATTTTTAAACTTTTTATTTGGGGCAAAGGTGACTTCTTGTTTTTAATAGTGTTAGGTTAAGTCACTCCATCTTGGTTTGATTTTTAAGGTTCTTCACATTCACCACTGTGTGTCACGTGACCATGGCCCATTCACCACTGTGTGTCACGTGACCATGGCCCACTCACCACTGTATGGCACGTGACCATGGCCCACTCACCACCGTATGTCACGTGACCATGACCCACTCACCACTGTGTGTCACGTGACCACGGCCCATTCACCACTGTGTGTCACGTGACCATGGCCCACTCACCACTGTATGGCACGTGACCATGGACATTCACCACTGTATGGCACGTGACCATGGCCCATTTACCACCGTGTGTCACGTGACCACGGCCCATTCACCACTGTGTGTCACGTGACCATGGCCCACTCACCACTGTATGGCACGTGACCATGGCCCATTCACCACTGTATGGCACATGACCATGGCCCACTCACCACTGTATGGCACGTGACCATGGCCCATTTACCAAAACTAAGACATCCACACTGGTTCATCACTAGCAGCTGAGCTGCTTTTTTATTCTGAGTTCACCAGTTTTTCCAGTTGTCTTTTCCCCAGATCTGGGCCTCAGCCAGGATACCAGCTGCATTGAGTCCTGATGTCATCTTAGGAATTTCTTTTATGTTGGAAACTTTGTCTGGAATTAATAAATGCAGTGTTCACTCTTGATCTTTTCTCTAGTAGAAGGGGAAAAAGTGTTGTGCAGTTGGTTTTTCCTGTTTCTTCATTTGTTATTCTTTTAAAAATTTCAGGTGTTGGTATAGCGAATAGTAAAACGTTCATGTTAGGAATGAAGGCCTGGGGTTTGGATGGTTGGGAACCAATAAAGTGACAATTATAAGCAAATTTATGTAGTTGGCATTTTGCTTCGCCTTTCGATTTTGCAGTGCTCAGTTGTTTCTGAGGAAGCTGCCTCGCTTTGTTGCAGCTGCTGCTGAATTTCAGGAAGGGGTCGTTCCCTTTGATCTGTCAGGTATGTGAAATGGACCTGAATCAGGCCCTGAAAATGCTCCAAGAACGTGGTGATTCTGTGCCAGGTTTCCCAGTAGACACCCCTGGCTGGTCCCACGTCCCCAGGACCAAGCCCCGGTGTGCTGAATGCATGCCCGTGGCTGGAGTCCTGGAGTCTGCAGTCTCAGCAGGGTCTTCACATGACTGGTGCATGTGCTTGCTTGAATGCCACTGGCTTGGGGACTGGTCATGTGCCAGAGATGGATCTCAGGCAAGACCCTCAGACTCCGTCATGGTGGCACACAGCACAGCACCCTGTGGCGGCCAATGTACTTCTTTTTTCTTCCTATTAGTGTGATCTGTGTAAGCTCTGCACCATCAACTCGATTACAGTCCCCACCGGGGAAGGAAGAGGGCTGGAAACAGTAGCAGGGCAGGCTGGGTGCCGTGTTCACCCCAGAGGACCTGAATCTGCTTTTCGTGGGTTTCTCCATGGGCTCCCTGGCCTCGGGGGGGGGGGGGCACAGATATCAGCACTCTGGGTCTGCTGCTGATACCTGTGAGTCACCCACCACAGTGGTGCTGAGCCAAGGACACAATGAGCTAGCTTAGCACAGGAGTTACAACTGGATAATTCAGACTTCTCAAGAGGTATAAAAATTCTGTCCTTTATGAGTGGCCCAAGGGAGTTTTCTGGAGTAATTATGAGTGGACGACTTTAGAACTAACTCCTGCAGAAGAAATGCACTTGGAGCCATGGCTCTCTGTACAGTATAAAACTTCACCTCATTATACGAGTCTATTCCGGCGAGTACATACCTACAAGCGGTCTTCAAGAATGTCATGGAAAATGCATATTATGAGAACAATGTGTGGATTTCAATTGTTTTTGCAACAGAAGAAACTTATTTTTAAATTCCATTTTCCATGGGCTTTTTGAAGCACCCTCATGTACACGTGCGTGTGTGTGTGTGTGTGTATGTGTGTGACCTAAAAGTTGAGCGTACTAACCCCCTAAATAATCTGACACTCTTGTGAGGCAGATGGTGTTGTGCATGTCTTAGAGGAAGGACGTGACCTGCTCAAGCTCTTCCCTCTGAAGACCCCGGGGATAGTGATTTGTAGTCGGATGTTCTGATTCCAGTCTGTGCACCGCTGGTGCATGCGGGTCTCTGTCCTTGGTCCTGTGTGTGGGCCATGGCACAACAGCCTCTCACAGGGCTGCTTGTTTGTGCTGACTGCCAAAAGGTGGTAACTAAACAAACACTAATGAAGTGATACTCTCTAAGCAATGGCAGATGAACTGAAAAATTGAATTATCCATGGCTAGTAACTAATAATGAATATAATGAGGGAGGGCTGCCAGGCGTCTACAGATGAAAAAGAACATGATAGGGGCAGGGCATGACGGCGAGGTTCTGTGGAAAGACCAGTGCGACAACTCAAGATAAATGGAACTCGTCTCACCTTGGACTGTCACTGCGTCTCCCCCGCTCCAGAACTGCCTCTCATTACACGCTCAGATTTCCCTGTCCACTTCGTCATAGAAGTGCGCTTCTTACAAAAGGATCTGCTTTTGGTTTTGGTTGCAAATGTTTATCCTTCTCAATGAAATGCAAACTAGACTAGCTGGGGTTTTGGCTACTGTGTCCTCCTTCTTCTAGCGCAGAATAAGCTATTGCCATACACGTTGAATAAACTATCTGTGGCTGTGAAAACAAGACCATAACGGGTTCTGGGCTGAGGTGGGGAGCACACCACCAGCAGAACAAATGCGAGTGTCTCCTGGGGTTTCACTCAGCGCACTTGATTTACATGGGCTGTGTGCCACACTTCATCCTGATGACTCTCATTCTCCTAAGGTGCAGGTGCAGAGACATGGTAATAGATGGAGCCTCCGCCTGTTAGCCTTGCCCCTTACTGTAGCAAGTACCATCACTGTAAGGAAGTGGTATCATTCATTTCCTGTTCAGGAGCTTGTCTAAAGGAAAGCAGTAATATTTCCTAATATGTTGAGCTGTTCTCTACATAGCCTCTTCTTGAGGGAATTTTCCTTGACACGTTTGAATGAATTTATGAGCAGGAAAAATATTTTAATATCTTGATGAAAAATAAAGCTGTAAACAATGTTTCATTACCACCAAAAGGATATAAACCATTAAATGAGTGGAAATAATTATCATTAGCTTTGGAGAGACACTTGCAGTCTTTTTTTCAATAACCTTTTTAAAAAACTGTAATTATAATAAATGTGCATTGTCTATAATTTAGAAAATGCAGAAAAGTTTGAAGAATCCATTTCACCAGCTAGATGACCGCATAGAAACACACTGCTAATGTTTGGGTGTATTTTTGTTCACAGGGCAGGCGGGGGGAGTGCATTTCTTTTTGATCTAACTGTGAGTACTTGGTGCTTGAACTCCCTTCACGTCTTTGAAGATGTCCGTTGCCAAATGTTGGGCTCCCATCCACTTCTAGAGGGAACTTGCAGAGCCAGGACTTGACTGGGTGAACCCTCCCGAGAAGTGTGTGTGCCATGAGCAGGGGCAGCGGAGATGGCTTGGTGATGGGAGGCAGCGCTGGCACCTGCAGCACCCTTGGGAGAAGGAAGTGGCACCCGCAGGCATCCGAGCATCTGTGCTCCTCGGTGGAGGTGGACTGGGCAGTGCTGCAGCCCAGAGTCTGCTGAGGGCGCCATGGGCGGTCAGTGTTCAGAAGCCAGCTACAGGCATGCCATTGTTTCCACTGCAGCTCTCATTTCTGCCTCTGCCTTTGTCCAGCTCATCTTCTTAGCCCCATTGCAACTCTGAAGATTTCGTCCATAGCCTCTTAAGAGATTCCTTTTCTACTAAAATCAGTGGGTTAATTCTTATTGCTTGTAACAAGAAACCCTGCCTTGATACATTACCAGTTTTATCTTTGCATTTACCTGAATTTTTTTATAAATCAGAATTTTCTTTATATTTATTTTGCCTGTTGGGGGAAATCCATTTTGTTTGATCCTTGTGCCAACTGCTTCTTGTTTCACAGAACAAAGCTATGGTAGGATTTTTGGCGCCATGAATTAAACATGTGCTTAAATACTTTCCTACTTTGTTCATGGCACCAAAATCTATCCTCTTGGGTAATGTGCAGTGTCCTCGCAGGTCTAACCATTGCTGTCTGTTGGCAGTTGGCTGAGGGCAGGTGTGGCTTTCCTCTCTCATCTTTTCATTTTTTTCTGCTGGTTTAAGGTTCCTAGATTTGGCAAATAAGAACACAAGAGGCTCATTTCTCTTTGAATTTCAGATAAACAGGAAACTTTTGAGCATAAGTATGTCCCAAACATTTTATGGGGTATACTTATGCTGTCTTATATGGCGGCCCTATATTGATTAAACCTTCGGTCTCATGACCTGCTGCCAGTCCTCAGGGTAGAGTGTGCGACTGAGTTGTCCTGCAGAGGTGCCTATGGTAAGCCACCACCTGCTTCCTTTTTGAGACTGATGACATCACCACCACCATCTCCACAATGCATTCCTTAAAGTTCATGGTTTGGAGATGCTATCCTTTCCTTCTCTGGGCTCCTGTAGGCTGTTTTTGAAGCTTTTTATTCATTTTGTCATTTCTACCACAGCACAGGGAGACTGCAGAATTAAATTCCTCGTGCCATTTTGCTTAGAAGTCCTAATTATCTAATATTAACATATTTCATGAAATGCATGTTTGTATACATACAAGTATTTACGTACACAAGTGCTAGATTCTCTCACTTAATTTGCAAGATTTCTAAGTAATGAAATCTTGCACATTAAGTGTTGTGATTGTATCCTCAGTACCTGAACTGTAAAGCGTGTCTATCACCATCTATCTGATTTCACAGCCTGTATTCATCCCCTTGCAGTAAGTCAGCACAAACACAAGCACAGCTTCAATAAAATTATTTCTTACCAATATTCCTGTAGGTGTCAATAATAAATTAGAGGCAAAGAACTCCTACCTCAGTTTGGAAGTGATCAGCAATTTCCCTTGACTTTCAAAATTAAATAAAAGCTATGCCACTTTGACAGTTTACCACATTTTTTGTTGCTGTTGTTGTCTTAGTTGGTCCTTATAAGAGGGGAAAATGCAGTTGAAAGTAATTCTTAACAATGGAACACATTGTCTGTGTACCTAAATAAATACCAGGCTAACTTCCTCTTCCTCAGACCTTCATTATTGTCATTTGAATAACTTTCAGAGCCCACAAATTCCAGAGCACTCGTGGCTTTGGGTGACTGTGACCCAAGCAAGTGTGTCTGTTTCTTTTTTCTCAGAAGTGTTGCCTGAGGGCTTCTGAAGAAGGTACTAGGAAATTTGAAGAGCTATTTATGTTTGACTATTTCTAAGCACTTTGCGTGTGGAGAGAAGGAAGCCTGCTAAAGGAGGATAAACCATTATTTTTATCATTAAAAAGAAAAAAACCCTTCAGGTTCCTAGTGAGTCAAGCACAGATGAAAACTTCTGGAAGTTCTTTAAGTGTCCAAATCCAAGCAGCTTTAGTCCTAGCAATTCCAGAACACGTTTAGAATCGGCTGCATTCCAGGCAAACCTCAAAGGTTGATTGAAACACGAGAAGTAATGATGACAATGTTCTGACCTCTGCCCCTCACCCCCCGCCCCCCCCAGCCACCAAGGGCATAGTAGGGCTTTAAGACAAAGACAGCTCGCTGTCTGCTCAATATCCACACTCTGCTAACTGCATTTGTTTAGGGAAGTAATGCCATCCAGAAAAAATATCCCCTTCATGCCTTCTAGGCTCCCTTGCAGCTAGGAAAATGTGTGAGAAAGTGGTCAAGAAGCAATAGGGAGAAGCCCAAGAGGAAGGAAGATCTTTGGTCTCCAGGGAGGGGTGAACTCAATAGACTGCTTCCTTTGCCCTTGGCTGTTATGCATTGGGGCTTCAGGCAACAGAGACAGCAAAGAGAGAAGCAAGCCAACATAGTCTGGATGCTAGGACAGAAGAAGGGACCTGGGCCAGGTGCATGTTTGAACTAGAACCGGTGATCTGGTGCCTTCTACAGAAGTAGCAATCCCGTGTTTTCCTTCAGCCAACAGTGTGGATCTCCTTAAATCTCTGATCTGTGTTGGCTCTTTCTTCTTTCTGCCTCTGCCTATGAGCCAGGGATAACTTAGTGCTTTTAAGGGCCTCTGTCAGTGTATTGGACCCATCTGGGCATCTCTCTTTGGCCCTAAAGCATACCATCACCCCTGGAGGTGTGTGCCATACTATTCACAGGTGCCACTCACTCAAGAGGAGGGGATTATGGGAGAGGGGCCTCAAAAAGTTCATGGAAAAGTAGAATAAAAAAAATTATGTTTGAAGTCCGTGCAGTTTTTCACACTACATATTTTCCATGAACTTTTTGAAGACCCCTCATCCAGGGAAGAGTGTCACTGGGGTGGAGGTGGGGTAGAATTCTGCCTACAGCAGCCACTAAGAGAAAACATGTTGCCAGTTAAACTATGAAACAATGCACAATTGCAAATAATTCTACAACCACCAACTGTATGGCGTATTCCTATTTCAGAGATGTTATAAGGAGAGAAATACACCAGTGAGTTCCTCCCAATTTCTTGATATTTTTGGTACAAAATAGATTGCAATGACGAAAGTGAGACTCAGAGTAACTTATCTAAGGACGGAACTGACCAGAACAACGGAAGCACAGAGCCACTGCTGCTGAAAACTTGGGCTTCGTCTTTGCTACTGGGGTGCCAGCCAGAGAAGCCTGGTACTGGGCAAAGCGTCTGTATACAGAATGAGCTGTGGACCAGGCTGCGCTTTCCCACGAGGTCTGCTCCCAATACCTCCTTTTACCTTCTCTCAGCGCCTCTCGATCTGCAAAGTCCATCAGGGAGTTTCCACACGTTAGCACTGCCCCTACAAAACTCATGGGCACCGTGGAGAAGGGAAGAGGCTGCAGGGCGTGCCGAGGCACAGTTGGTGTGATCCCAAGTGCAGCCACAAGGGTGCCCCCTGGCAGGGTCGGATCAGAGCGAAGACTCAGAGGAAAGCTTGTGAAAAAGTACACTGGCACCGTATTCCTGGAGAACAACTTAGCAGCACGTGGCAAATCTTTAAAAGCATGCGTTCATGTTGACCAGTCATCCCTCTGTTAAGGATTCTTAGAAAAATCTTCACTGTAAATGAAACAAAAGATGTATCCATCCAGCCTTCTTTATGGTGTCAAAAAGCCCAGGGCCAATCTGTGTGTTCTGTAATCTTTTTAAATAAGTTAGACCGCATATATGCAAGATGATGGAATAGGGTATTTTTATATAAACGTTTTGATAAGTTTAAAAATCCTGTTAGGAAGACCTGTACATTACAAGTCCATGTATTTCTCAGAGGTCAATGGTGCAGTTAGGAGCAAAGCTCTGGACCTGGGTTGCATGTATTTAAGTGGATTTTTGCCTTGTCAGTTTGGGAAAATTATTAAAGAAGTAAAGACATCTTATTTTTTATTTTATGTTCCTAGTTGTACAACTAGACAGTTTCCTTAACTTTTCTTTTTTTAATGATTTATTTATTTGCTTGCAAGTCAGATACAGAGAGAGGGGGGTGTAGAGAGCAAACTGATTGAATGATCTTCCATCTGCTGGTTCACTCCCCAGATGGCTGCAATGACCAGGACTGGGCCATGCCAAATCCAGGAGCTTATTCTGGGTTTCCTACATGGGTATAGGGGCCCAAGCACTTGGGCTATCTTTTATTGCCTTCCCAGACACATTAGCAGGGCACTGGATTGGAAATGGAGCAGCCAGGTCTTGAACCCTTGCCCACATGTGATGCTGGTGTCACAGGCCACAGTAAACATGTTGCCTGTGTTTATCAGCTATGCCACAACACCAGGCTGCAGAGACACATCACACTGAATGCAAAGGCATCAATTTTTATCTGTTAATCCACAGACATGGTCACAGCCATGGTAACACGATAGTTGATAGCCTGACTCCCCACTGTATGCTGGGCACCCTTCCATCCACTTCCTGTGCATTAACTCGGCTAACTCCACACAAACACCCCTATGAGCAGCTGTGGTTATTTTGCCCCTTTTACTGAGGGGATAACTGAGGCTCCCTTATGCTTTATCTTAATTCTTCCTATGTATAACTGCAGTGGCTTTGAATTTTTGTGGCCTAACTTTCTATTAATTGTGTCAGCCTCTAATCTCTTTGCTTTTCAGCAGCAGGAGAAACTGTTAAGATGCAAATTAAATAAAATTACTCCCTCCCCTTCCTTCAGACCCTCCAGTGCGTCCCCATTCCCTAGGGGATCTAACAACTGCAAGTTTTTTCATGACCTTCCAGGATCTGTAGGCTCTGTCCACTTCTCCCATCTAAACTCAAGCCACTGAGTGCCACAGCATAAATTCAGTTTCTAAGGTGGAGTGGTATGTATGCCCTCTTACCATAAAATCATGTGTGCAGGACAATTTCTTGTGCAGTTGCGTTACTCATATTTCTGTGTGTCCATCCACACGTAGCTGCATTTGACTTGGGAGCCCCTTGCAAGTGTGCTCAGCTCTCACTCGTCTGCTTTCTCGTCACCTATTAGCATGTTCTCTTGTACTTGTATGTGTTCAGCATATGTTTGCTCGATTGAAACAACAGCAATCTGCTAGTTGACCAGAATAGCTAATTTGATAAGTGAATTGCTATTAATGTGTGAAAACGACTTACCGTGCTATTCTCTCTGGTTCATATTTTTGCATTGCTAACAGGAATCTCTGGTCAGAAAAATCTGGGGTGACTTGAACAGTGGGGATCTGAAGACCTATGATAGATTAGTTGTTTATAATGTAGTTCTGCTTAATGCCTGCTTTTTTTTTTTTAATTGTTTATTTTATTTGAAAAGAAGAGAGTTAGAGAAGGAGAGAGATCTTTCATCCACTTGTTCACCTCCCAAATGGGTACAATGGCTGGGGCTGGGCTGGTCCAAAGCCAGGAGCCAGGGGTCTTCTTCCGGGTCTCCCACACGGGTGCAGGGGCCCAAGCACTTGGGCCATCTTCCACCGCTTTCCCAGGTGTATTAGCAGGGAGCTGGATCAGAAGCGGAACAGCTGGAACTGGAAATGGCACCCAAATGGGACGCTGGCACTTCCGGCAGCGGCTCTACCGGCTTTGCCACGGCACTGGCCCGATAGAATTGTCTTGAGAAATAACGGCGCTGCCAGTTGCTGAGTGTTTGCTGTGCATTGGGCGCTGTGCAGAGCATTTCACATGTGCATTAGCTCCCTCTGATGAATCCTCACGCCACTCCCAGAAAACTGGTGTCGTTGTCTTCCTTTACACAGAGCAAGGAGTAAAAGGCAGAGGACAGGGCAGTCCCACCAAGGTCACCCAGCTAATAAGGAACGCAGTCGGTCCTGGAGCCTGGCGTCTGACTGCACAGCCTCCTAAGTGGCACCCCGTAGTTACTGCTTCCCGACAGAGTGTGGGGTTGCCCCGCTGTGTTCTCTTTTACAGGTGAATGACAATATTGCACAGTTTGGGGAGGGCGGGGATGGTGGGAACGTGATAAAACCTGACCCAGGCAGAGTCTGCTGCACACAAGCAGAATGTTAATGCCCAACCAATGGGGGACTCCCTGGAGATACACTGGCAACAGGCGGCCATGGAGCCAGTGGCAGGGCAGAGTGGCATGTCACTGAGGGAGGGCAGGGGCAGGATGGGCCAGGGCGTGAATGCTTGTACTCGTGGGGGGATGAGAAGCCGAGGTGTCTCCCTGGAGGGGGTGGAGTGAAGTGAAGCCTGACTGTGTGTTGTGATGATAGGGATAATTGAAAGATGTTTTTGCTCTTAATGTATTTCTCAAAAATAAAAGAGTTGGCTATTTCTTCTCCAGTCCTTGAAAGCAAATAATTAAGAGTATTAGAGATCATTTGTCCTTGGCATTCAAGGAAGTCTGTCGGGGGATGAGTGAAGAAATAAAGAAGGTGTCTTGAACACTGAATATTTAAATACCTGCAATTCTCTTAGGAGATTTTGTTTTCAGTGACAAAGTATTATACTGGAGTTCTCAGCTTAGTTTATTGTTGCATCCATCATTTAAGTTATTATTTTGAGTGACCTGAGAATGGACTAAAGTACCAAGCAGGTGCACTTGGAAGGGGAACTGGTGTGGGACCCATGTTGACGAATGTTTGCCTGAGGCAAAGCAGGCCTTGAAAAGGAGCTACACTTTAATTAAAAGCTGTGCCTTTTATATCTCAGCGTTTGTTTGTCTTTAGTGAGAGTTGAGATAAAGGGGCTTGTTAATTATGTTTCTGTCTCCCAATGTGGGCCTTTTCCATTTGCTTTTGTTATCAAGACTTTCTCCAATTTCTTTTAACTGATTTGAACACATCAAATATTCCAAGTTGTTCAGGTTCTAGCAGTAAACTCTTAGTAATTAGTAAAAATACTTTACTAATTAATGCAACTATATGAACTTGAAATGTTTGGAGGCCATGTGCTAAGGTGGGTTATAGATACAACTGAAGAAAAATGGGCTGTGGAATCTGGGTGTTAGGCACCTTGATTTCAGATACTTAGAACAAATGCATTTCCAGTTTAAATTAAATGTTTAACAGAGAAAACAATAAATGAAATGGTATGTGTCTTTTTTTAAAAAAAAAGATTTATTTATTTATATGAAAGAGTTACAGAGAGAGAGAGAGAGTGGTCTTCCATCTGCTGATTCCTTCCCCAGTTGGCCACAACAGCTGGAGCTGAGCCAATCTGAGGCCAGGAACCAGGAGCTTCCTCGGGGTCTTCCGACACAGGTGCAGGGACCATAGCAAAGAGCTGGATCAGAAGTGGAGCAACCAGGATTTGAACCTGTGCCTGTATGGGATACTGGCACTACAGGTGGCCGCTTTACCTGCTACACCACAGCACCAGCCCTGTGTGTCATATTTAATAGCCTGGGTATTATAGATATTTCTTTTAAAAATACACAGGGCTTTAAAAAATAAAATTAATATTCTTGTACATGAAATACAACAGAATATTGAAAGTGATTCATAGAGAAATACAGAAAACATCATAATACAACAATTTTGAAATATCTTGTGCTGACTATAATCTGTGTTCAGTACCATATTCCACGTGTGTTTTTGTGTCTTGATGTGCATGTATTTTGATGCTATACATGTGAAAAGGGATCACATTACATATCTACTTATAAGTAGATTTGTTTATATATTCGGGTGTAACTTTTCGGTTATCTTCATAGGTGCTTTTTCAATGAGGATTCTTCAGTGGCAACTGACAGAAACTTGCTCTACAGGAATTTAAAGGGAGTTTGTTTGAAGGGTATTTGTAATCCTAACGAGTTAAAAAAAAAAAAAAAAGACTCAGTAAGGACAGAACTTGGTTTCAAAGATGTGGATTGCAGGAGCAGCTGACAGGTTTGCTCAGTTGCCTCTTCTGTAGCAAATGAACCCCAAGAAACTGGAATCTTTTTGTCACTCATGAGTCAAACTCTAGGGAGAATGTGTCACACTGGCTGCACTTTGTGATGGATCTTTCCCTGGAAGGGAAGAGGGGATGAGGGTCAGGATACACGGCTCAATAGTCCAAACTAAACTGTGTCTAAGAGAAAAATTGCAGTTACCCTGAAAGAAGTCAGAGTTACTACTGAAAGAAGGAAGGGATATAATGTCCAGACAAAATCAGTTTCCACCATGATTTTATGGCAATTTTTGGTCATTGTTATGTCTTCAATGAGAGTTTACGTTCCATTAACAGAACGATTCACAACCTGGGGTGATTTTTGTGCCCCATGTCAACATCTGGAGGTATTTTCTGGTTGTCAAAAGTTTGTGGGGGAGGGGCCGTTATTAGCATCTGGCAGGTGAGGCCACAAGATGCTGCCAAACACTGCACAATGCACAGGGTGGCCCTCCTATGCCATAGAATTATCTGGTCTGTAATGTCAACAGCATTGCAGTGGAGAAACCTTGGTCCAGATCATAATTTGTGTGTTTCATTTCCTCTTCAGTCCCCATAAGCCTTAGTGACAGTTGAGGACCCCTTTCTGCCATGGTACCATTTCTATCTCCACTTTAAAGGAAAAGAAATGCCAACATAAAATGGGATATAATTACATAGTTAATCCAGAATTCTTAACTGGGAAAAAAATCTGATCAGAAAAGGGAGAGTCCACACTGACCCATGTGATCTGAAGTTCTTCTGAACAGGATGGGTACAAGCTGGTTCCAAGATGATCAGATGAATTCAGAAAAGTGGGTAGGAGAGAGGGGGGAGCAGGTGGAAACCCATCCTTGAAGGATAGATTGTGACTATAGACACTACAGAGAGGATGGATCAAGATGATGTGGAGCCAGATGAACAGACTCTCCTCCTCCTCCTCCTCCTCCTCCTCCTCCTCCTCCTCCTCTTCTCCTCCTCTTTTCCTTCCTCCATCCCTCTCCTTTACTCCTACTTCTTCTTTTCCCATGGAAGCAGAACTTCGTCAGGATAGGAAAGATGTAAATTATTGCACATTCACACGGGAGCCAGTTGCGGTGGCCACCAGCTTCTCCAACTTGCCTCGCTCAGAACCACCACCCCGGAGCCCTGACAGTCTTTCTGAATGGCTGCACCCTGTGCTAGAACCCACCTCTCTAGGCTGGACTCCTGCCTAGAAGCAGGAGCAGGTGTTAATGGTTTAGAGACTGAACTCCAGAGTCAGGTGGCCTGACCGGGGACCTCAGCTCTGCTGCTCACCATCTGACCATGGCTGACTTAGCTAAATCATGATGATGTATGAGAACTGCTTAGACAAATACCTCACTGTCACTGAAAATACATCAGCCCATTTCTATGAAAGATCATGCTCTCCACAGGTGACTGACTTTTGTTGGAAACTTGCCTTCTCAAATATTTCCTTTCTTCCTGGTCCCCTTCCCTCCCCGCTGCTCTGCACCCAACCTTCCTTCTTAGACTTGCCCAGAAAACAGCTCAGTGTGACCCTTATGGGCACACCCTGCCTGCTTGATGCAGCAGGCTGCTAGACTTGAAGGTTTTCAGTTGCAGATGATACGGAACCTGATTCAAATAAAGCAAAAACAGTTAACATAATTAATACAGTTCATCACCTCTTGTTACAGAGATAAAGTAGAACTGATGCCAGGCAAGGCTTGGTCTTGTACTAGCAGTGTCTCCAAAACCCTAGTCATCTTGTGTCTCCCATCTTCCTTCCAGGGCGTCTGGTCCACCCTAAGCCCAGTTCCCTTTATGGTCCCCAAATGGCTGCTCCCCAAAAGCCAATTCCTCAATGCAAAGGTCTCTTTCCCAATAAAATCCTGAATCTGTCTTTGTCTCTTTTCTCTTTTGATCTGCTCACCCAAATCCCTATCCTGTACCAATGGCTAGGGGCATGGAATGCATGGATGGGCTTAGCAGAGTTACGTCTGTATCCGAAGCGGGAGGTGGCATTAGAGTTCCTGGGGTTCTGGCAGTGAAAGCTGTGAGAAGCAGGAAAGGCCACACGACAGAGTCCGTACCAGTGTCATTTTAGAACAGTGTTCTCAGTATGAGCTTGAGTGAGAATCATTTACAGGCTGGCGATAACACAGGATTCTGGGTCCCATCCCCAGAGTCTTTGATTCCATGGATCTGGGATGGACCTGAGAATTTTTATTGTCCATGAGTTCTGCTGATGCTGCCAGTCTGAGAAGGGCACTTGGAGAGCGACTGAGTTAGAATGAAGCAAACAAAAACAAGCAAAGATTGTCACTAAAATCAATTCAGGGACTCCCTCTGAAGTCAAAAATAGCTACCTTTTGTTGTAACTTCAATGTGCTTTAAATTTTTTTTCCTCCCAAGATGCTTAAAGTCACCCAGTGCGATTGAAGAAACAGGTGCATGGGGATGAGTTGACTTGTCCAGATCCCAAAGCTGCTTTGTGGCCCGGCTCAGAGGAGCTTCCCCGTTTCACTGCCTCACACAGTCTTCCCAGAATGGGCGACAGGGGGCCATTCCAGGGCACTTTGCAGAAAACATCCTGGTAGGAGAGTGGTGTTATAGGAACACGGCAGATGTTTAGAGTGTAAATGCGGCAGTTTAGGTGCAGTCTCGAACAGCCGAACTTCAGATGGAAATGGGATTCCTACCCTATCTCTGAGATGTGCCTTTCCTCTTATGGGCAAAAACGGTGCCCTCAGGCTGTTGGCAACGTGTTCAGCTCCCTGCTCATAAGCACCAAAAAGACAGCAGAGGTTGAATGTCCTGCTTTTGAGCAGAGGTTGAAGCTGAAAATAGGGTACCTCAGAGAGGCTGATTCAGACGAAGATGTTCACCTTTCACCAAGGTGAGTACTGAACAGAAAAAAAAAGGAATTTGTCTTTGAGAGGCACCCTTTAATAAGGCAGGCCATCTGGTTCCCTTATTTAAAAGATCTCTGCTTGGAGCTCCTGGGAGCACATGTCTCTCACTTGCTCAGAGCTGGCTTCCCTGGGTGTAAGAGCTGCCCAGTAGAGAATTCTCCGACACAGCCTTGCACGTTCCCTCAAACACTTGACAGCATTTCTCTGCTCTGAATTAATACCGAAGATGGAATCCTTATTGCTGTGAGCCCTGCAGCAGATTAATGGTTGCCTGCTTCAATGTGGTGCTGCAGGAAAAGTCATTGTCCATCTGCTGACAGATTCTTCCCTTCCTGCCTCCCTCCCTCTTGCCTCCCTCCCTCTCTCCCATCCTTTGGATACTCGGCAAACTTCTGAGCAATGGAAAGGGAGAAAGAGACATACAAGGCATAATTCCTAAGCTCAAAGAGCTCTTGACCCGTTAGACGACATTAAACTTGATCTTGCATATTTGAAACGCAAGGCTAGTGTTCTGCAGAGTCCACTGTTGCTTATATCTTATGACCTCTATGTTTTCTAGTCTTCCATTATTTTTTTTTTTGACAGAGTGGACAGTGATAGAGAGAGAGAGACAGGGAGAAAGGCCTTCCTTTACTGTTGGTTCACCCTCCAATGGCCGCTGCACTGTGCTGATCCGAAGGCAGGAGCCAGGTGCTTCTTCCTGGTCTCCCATGTGGGTGCAGGGACCCAAGCCCTTGAGCCATCCTCCACTGCCCTCCCGGGCCATAGCAGAGAGCTGGCCTGGAAGAGGGGCATCTAGGACAGAATCTGGCGCCCCAACCAGGACTAGAACCCGGTGTGCCGGCGCCACAGGCAGAGGATTAGCCTAGTGAACCACAGCGCCGGCCTCGTCTTCCATCATTTTAACATATAGTAAGTTCCACTCTAAGTACTATGGATGTTCTGGTGAACAGGACCAAAAATGTCTCCTGTTGGGAGTTGGAGGGAAAAAAATAAGCAAATGAGGAAGACTTGCTGGTGTTGAGAAAGGGTGCCAGGAGCTCAGGATCAGAGTGAGACGGTGGCTGTGTGGATCCCCGAGAGTGGAGGTTTTTTCTGAACTGAGAGTTGGAGACCGGGCATGTGAAGATCTCACTATCTGGGCAGTGGAAACGGGGACCACGCAACCCCCTGAGGTGGATGAGCTGGCAGCTCAAGGACCTGAGACGATCCCACACTGCTGGAGTACTGCAAACCTCGCGGGAGGGTGGGTGAGAGCAGAGGAGACTGAGAACGCGGATGCCAGCTCCGAGGCTCTTAAGAGCCTTGGAACAGAGCTTGGGTTCACTCTAATGGTAAGGAGAAGGAGCCTCTGGAGAACTTGAAGCCATAGAGGTGACTACAGCCAAATAGATGAATACGATTCGGATGTTTAGGGCCCTTCCAAAATACCGTTATGACAACATAAGCTATGTAACAACTGAAATCAGACCTACTTTAATTCATTCACTTTTTAAGAAAAAGATTTATTTGTTTATTTGAAAGTCAGAGTTACAGAGAGGCAGAGGCGGAGAGACAGCCATCTTCCATCCTCTGGTTTGATCCCTAAATGGCCACAATGGCTGGAGCTGGGCCAATCCAAAGCCAGGAGCCAGCAGCAGCTTCTGGGTCTCCCACATGGGTGCAGGGGTCCCAAGTACCTGGACCACCTTCTGCTTTCCCAGGCCATAGCAGAGAGCTTGATCGGAAGTGGAGCCAGCTAGGTCTTGAACCAGTGCCAGATGGGATGCCAGCACTGCAGGCAGCAGCTTTACCCGCTATGCCACAGCGCTGACCCCTAATTCATTCTTTCTAAGAGAGGTTATAAGATAATTGAAAATGAATCTTGATAAAGGATGGGATAGGAGAGGGAGTGGGAGATGGGATGGTTGCAGGTGGCAGGGAGGTTATGGGGGGAAAAGCCATTATAATCCTTTGGAAATTTATATTTATTAAATAAAAGTTGAAAGAAGGTTATAGAATGTTTATCCCAGAAGAATTTTTAGAGTGTGAGAGCTCTCTAGGCATTGGATGAGCAGGACATCTTGCTATGGAAAAAAATTGCCTTGAATTGTCTGTCTTGTTTGCCAACAGAGGCCTTTCATGCCGTCCTAAACCCTCGCTTTGCCCAGCCTCTGAAGGTTTGCCTTATGCCTGCTCTGCAATACTGTTAGAGCACATTCCTTAAGCATTCCTTTTCTGTGGTCATTGATAAATTTCTCAATAGTCTGTACTCCTGGTTCTAATGACCTTTGACTACTCGATTTGAATTATTTGGCTTTTCAGATATGGAAAAGATTGAAGCAGGAAGACATGTTGGCAGAAAAATCAAGTTACATCTTGTCTTGTCATATCTGCAGAGTGAGCAGCAAACCAAGCTAGTCAAAACACTTCCCAATAAATGCTAATGGTATTTCCCCCTTGGTGGCCAACAATTCTTTATTGGTCTCTCTTTCTCTCTTATTTTTGCACCATCAGCCAAAACAAACAAAAAAAAGGCACACTAACTGATTTTACCTTACAGGCAAATATTTGCAGGGTGTATCTCCAAGACCTTGAAAGATGGCTTTCATGTGTGAGTTCCAACTTAAATCCTTACATAAAATAATTGCTGAATAAAATTATGTTTGCAGCAACCCCTCCCTGAGTGTAAGCAAAATAGAGTCTATAGGATGATAATGACAGTTTGAGCAAGAAGTGATGGCAGAGGTTTTCGATAATGAAGGGGAGAAAGGTGGTGGTTTGGAGACCTGCCAGACCCAGGCAATGAACTTTACTCAAAAGTCCACAGGATTCCCTCCTGTGGACTGGGTGGGCATTTTGCTTCCTGGATTGATGGGGATCTGGCTTAGTTTTTGAATTTAGGAACTTTTTTCCACCTGTTGTGTCCGGGCTTTCTAAAGCAGCTGTTGTTTTATGTGGAAAGAGTCCAGGCTGATCACTTGATTCACATCAGTGGGGTGACACAAGAAATAAGAAATGTAGCAAAATAATCATGGTCCCCTTTGGAGACCTCCTGTGCATCATGACCAAGGGGAAGGGATGGGTCTGTATTGGTCTCCAAATTCTAACATGTTAAGATTTAAAGGAAGTCATTTCAAAGTCAGAAGCTCATGTTGTACAATAAATTGATAGGACTTACAAGGCCAGGGTTGGCATTGAGTAAGTATGTAATTAAATCCTGGAACTGTCTGGCCATCACAAAATTAGGAGGAGCCTGTGCTCAAATCCCTGTATGAGCTTGGGAAACAATATTTATACACGGTCATTGTATCTCCTCCCCCAGGCTACTTTGCTACAGGGACTAAAGCTCCTTTAAAGCAGAGAAGGGGGTCTCTCAGAAATGATCTCACTCACATGATTAAAATTTCCATCACCAATAGGACACATGAGTGTCCTGTGTCTTCTGGGATTTGAGAAAGACATAGTCACTGGTATAGCGTCATTGTGTACCTGACTTAATCCAAAGGAAACATCAGACCTCAACTGAGGAACATTCCATTATAGTCTCTTGCCCTTCATCAATGCTGATGCCATGAAAGCATGTTCCCAGTGAAGGCACAAAAGGGCAGATAATTAAATGCAGTACATGACCCTGCACTAGATCCCAAATCACAAAAAAGATGATGCGAAGTATCCTATCAGGACAGTTAGTAACATTTGAATTTAGAATAAATACTAGATAATAGTATCATATCAATATTGATTTCCTGGATTCAGTAACTAAATTGGGGTTACATAAAATAATATCCTTCCTCAAGAGATACATGCTGACATTTTTAGGGTTAAAGATGAAATTGTTCAGCGGGCGCCGCGGCTCACTAGGCTAATCCCCCGTCTTGCAGTGCTGGCATACCGGGTTCTAGTCCTGGTTGGGGTGCCGGATTCTGTCCCGGTTGCCCCTCTTCCAGGCCAGCTCTCTGCTGAGGCCAGGGAGTGCAGTGGAGGATGGCCCAAGTGCTTGGACCCTGCACCCCATGGGAGACCAGGATAAGTACCTGGCTCCTGCCATCGGATCAGCACGGTGCGCCGGCCGCGGCGGCCATTGGAGGGTGAACCAACGGCAAAGGAAGACCTTTCTCTCTCTCTTTCTCTCTCACTGTCCACTCTGCCTGTCAAAAAATAAAAATTAAAAAAATTTTAAAAAAGATGAAATTGTTCAGTAAAATAATAGTGCACATGTCTATTACACACATCTATATCCACATACAGAGAAAGCAAATGTGACAAAAGTGGTACTCTACCTGAGCAGTGCATTGCGTTGACTTTGGTACATGGATTCTGTTTTTGTAGCTTTTCTGTAGGTTTGACTGACACATTATAGAGCAAGTGGGGACAGCGTGGAGAAGAGGAGGAGATGGGTGGAGAGGACCAGCCATAAACTCCGCTGGGGTGCTGTTGCTTCACTGAGCTGTCCTCAGAGACTGTGTCCCAGCTTGTTAGTTGATTCATATCGCCCTGACTGTCCTTTTTATCCAAAGTAGCAGCAGAGGGAAGGGCACATGCACCTTTCCACCTGGGAGTTTGGAAGGCTGTGCAGGGACGGACAGCATCTTCTCTTCCTCGCCAGTGTGGGCTCCGCTGATGATGGTGCCATGGGCCCTCTAAGAGACTGGAGCCCTCTGGAAGCATGCCTTTGCTTGCCTTCTCCCAAGCAGTTCACTGGTTAATGTTGCCGGAGTCCAACTGACCAACCAGCTAGGCAGCCGGCCCATGAGCGCCGTAGCCCTCTTTTCATTCTCCTAAACTAGCATTTGATTGGTGAGAGGAATATTGTTCCACTCACTACCCCTCAAAAAGGGAAAAAGGAAAAGAAGGAAAAGGCTTAGGACAAAAATAAACACGACATCCCTGCATTTAAAAATCTGAAAAGAAAGTTACCTTATCTTGATGTTATCAGCACTCTGCAGGACGGTTGGGGTAGAACCAGAAGAAGTGGTTGTACAGGAGACAATGGAGAGAGAAATCTCTCCAAGTGTGTTCCAGCCCTGAGGCTTCTGAAAACATATGAAGGAAAGAAAGATTATTACATAAATTTTTATTGATTGTGGATTCTGGTTACTGTTATATTTTCCATGTGTTTATTATGTTGCCTTGAGGGTTTCTATTCCAGTTGAAAGATGTTTCAACTCCATCCTTACCTGCAGAGGATCTGCTTGGGTATCTCCATTGATGATCCTTCCTTTGTAAATAGGTGTGCTACTACCCAGATCCTAGTGACTGGAATTTGGTCCCTTAGAAGTAGCGGGTGGAGTGTGATAGTGGACCCCTGGAGTGAGACAAAGTGGTTGTTGGGAGGTGAATGACAGCTTAGATGTCTCAGGGTTGCCCTTCTCAAAGTGTAGCGCTCAGAACCTGGGACAGTTCTCTAAATAATACCCATCTGCCCACAAAGAAAGACACTGAAGTGTTGAAAAACTTTTAAATCAATTTTCTGGAATAATTTTATTTGCTAAATCTAATTTTATTTAATCCAAAATAATGAGATCTAATATTTCCTGGTCTTTTAAAAATGACTAGTATTTTCTTGTTACTGTATTTTACAAGAAAGCATTGGATCGTGATGCACTGGGGTTGGAGAAAACTTGTTTCTTCACCGTAGACTATTTGAGCAGCGCTGTCTTTGGGGAGCCAAAGTTCTGCTCTGTTAGATGGCTTGAAAATTCGTATCTCCTCCTTTTAACTCTGCTTCTTTCTGGAAATACCTTGTTTTTCCATCCTCGTAGTCTTCCCATTTCGGCTTCCCCATTCTCAAGGCAGAAATGGCTTTTGACCTCTTGCAGTCTGGGTGATCACAGGGATGAGACTTGATATTTCTATTTTTTTCCATTTCCTCGCTAATATAGAGATAATAATACCTACTTCAGAGAATTGTTTGAAGGATTGAATGAGATAATGTGTATCTAATATTAGCACAAAATACATGCTCAAAAATCATAAGCTGTTATTGTCATTCAGAATCTGGTTGACCCCCCCCCTTTTTTTTTAAAGAATTTCCACCTTAGAATAAATCAGTTTCCATGGTTGTTTATATACATTTCTCACAAGTCTATGATGATTTCCACATATACTGCCATGGCCCACCTCTGAGAGGTACTGGTTATGTAGATGATAATATAATCAATCAATGTGGAGGTTGTAAACCATTGCCAAGGTCCTCATTCTTTGCTAATCCACAATAACATTAAATAGAAAGACCATGTAGAGTGGAATCCAGAACAAATACTTCAATAGTTTTTTTAAGACTCATTTTCTTTATCATTCTTTAAAAGGTAAAAATGGGAGCCAGCTTTGTGGTATAGCGGGGAAGAGCCGTCACCTGTGACACCAGTACCGGATATGGGCACCGGTTTGTGTCCCTGCCGCTCTGATTCCAATTTAGCTTCCTGCTCAAGGACTGGGAAAAGCAACAGAAAATGGTCCAAGTGTTTGGGCCCCTGCTACCCACACGGGAAACCTGGGTGGGAGACACGGATGAAGCTCCTGGCTGTGGCTTGGCCTAGAGTGGGCCATTGTGGCCATCTGGGGAGTGAACCAGCAGATTGAAGACCTTTCTCTCTCTGTGTCTCACCCTCTCTCTGTAATTCTTTGAAAATAAATCTTTTAAAAATAAAGATAAAATGAAATTATGAATATGGATATTGTAGTTTAAACACTTTCATATCATTTCGAAGATTAAGTGTCATCATTACGATTACTTAATCAGAGCATTTGCTCAATTGAGATGGCCTAATAGATTCCACAATCTGATTTTTAATGCATGTGCTAGTAGGAGTACTCATTGAATGATTTGGGTGGTCAAATATTGAGAGAATGAGCAGATGCTTTCTTTTTTAAAAATATATGTATTTATTTGAAAGGCAGAGTTACACAGAGACAAAGAGATCTTCCATGTGCTGGTTCACTCCCTGAGTGGCTACAAAGGCCAGCCATGGCTGGGGTTGGCTGAAGCAGGAGCCAGGAGCTTCTTCCAGGCCTCGCACATGGGTGCAGGGGCCCAAGCACTTGGGCCATTCTCCACTGCTTTACTAGGCCATTAACAGGGAGCTGGGTTGGAAGCAGGCAGCCAGGACTCACACCGGCACCCATATGGGATGCCGCATCACAGGTGGCAGCTTAACCCACTGTGCAATGACACCAGACCCGCAAATGATTTCTTGATCCACACTTTTCTCTCGTTGTTCTCTCTTGGATTTTTCTAACAAAGCTAGATGGTAACATGATAACATGTCAAATAAAGTATCTATTTATTAGATAACAGAGTAGTGTTTAATCTCCTGTGCGATCATGGATGGACCAGAGTGCAGTTGCAAATGAAATGCGATAAATAACAAAATGACAGTTTTATAAAGTTAAGCCTAAATTGCATTCATTCTGTATCTTGCAGACATGCATTAGATGTTTTGCAACCAAATTACTGTTTTAGTCCCACTTCAGGGGTGATGATTAGCATATTTTTTGGGTAATGATGAGCTATCAAATTATCAACCACTGGTCAGAAGCGTGTGTCTTGCAGGGTCCATGGTGAATAGCCTGCAGCCAAACAGATGGCTCTTGGCTCTGTAATGCCAAAAGGCTCATTGGAAGCCTCTGACTTTACCCCTGAACTAGAGCAGCTGGATTTGAGGATTTAGGGGAGAAAAACAACCTTTGAATGGAAAAAATCAATTTGCATAAATAAGACGGACAGCTTGTTTGGAAGGATTGAGGAAAAAACATCTCAGGAAGTACAGTATCTGTCCATGTGAAATAGGAACTTCCATGATTCTAAGGTGGAGAATTCTGTTTCCATTATTGGCCTGACAATATATAGCAACTGATGTGTAGACTCCGAAGCCAGGCAATTTGGATTTTCATTGTGTAGCAAACCACCCCCAAACTTAGTGGTTTAAAGCAGGGAGCATTTATTGCTACTTGCAAGGCTGCAGGAGGGGTGGGTGGTTCCTCTGGCCTAGATGGGGCTCAGCCAGTCTCTGCTGGGCTCTCTCATGCCTCTGCAGTCAGCCAGGGTGTCGGCTAGAGTTATCTGGTCTGGGAGTCTAATCCCCATGTGAGTGCTCCTTCCCCCGCAGGCTGGCCGTGGCTCTGCCACATGGCAATCTCAGGGGTCTGTTTTTCCTCCGTGGAGTTGGACTCTTCACAGCTCCTTCCCTCACCAGGCCTGGTTTCCAACCTCACATCTGGATTTCCCTCAAAGAACAGGCACACCCTTGGGATTTTAAGATTAGTGAGGACACGTAAACTTTTCCTGGAACTTTGGTGTTTAAACTGGATGCACCTTCCAGACACAATTAAGAGCATCTTAATGTACACACACACACACACACTCTTTTCCTCAGCTGCCTTTGTTATATTTGTGTATCACGTTATCTGTCTGTATTAAATCTTACCAGGTTTGTCTAGCTGTGTATCTTTAAATCCCAACCTCGATTGTGGTTTCAAGAAATTATTATTTTCTATCTTACTACTTTTCAATAACTTTTATTTTTGGGACATTTATATAAGAAGACAAATAATGTTAAAAAGGACTTAGGCCTTGCAATGTAAAACCATGCGGGGACAGGCGTTTGGCCCGGGGGTTAAGGTGCCCTGCGCCCACGCTGGAGTGCCTGGGTTCAGTTCCTACCTCAGCTTTCTGCTAATGCAGGAGGCAGCAGTGATGGCCCAAATGACAGGGTTCCCCTCCCTTGTGAAAGACCCAGATTGAGTTCTCAGCTCCTGACTTTGGCCTGGCCCAGTCCTGGCTGTTGGAGACACTTGGGGAATGACCAGGTAGGTGGGACTTCATTCTCTGTTTCTGTCACTTGAGTAAATGAAAAATCTTTTCCAAGAAAGAAGCCGTGTGATATAAAAAGGAAGCAAATGCGCGGTGAGGGAACTGGGAATGTTTAACCTGGTTGGCAGCCTTGGTGCAGATCCAACGGCTGAGTTCTCACGTCTGGTCCTATAGAGAAGGGGCTCCCTGTCTTCTGTTCTGGGACCACTGGGTCTGAACTGCAGGAAGAACAATTGGAACACAAGCTGAGGAATTCTCCTTCATCGTCTCTTTCTCTCAGTTACTTGAAATGCAGTCCAATTGCACTGGAGAGGTAGGGGGATGCGTGTGAATAGAGACAAGCAAGCAAAGGCAGAGGGTGGGCGACTAGCACATTGTTCTGAATGGAGCACACAGCTCCTGGAGTTTGGGATCCTGAGATCCAGCCTATGGATCCTCTTGGCATTACAAAAATAGTTTGTTGCTGTTAAACCTTTGATATTTTCTCAGCTTTGTATTTCAAACCCTTGATAATTTTCATATCATTCAAAATTTTCCCAACGATGCTTTGTAATTTACAAAATGATTAGATTTATCAAATGATTAGAATTAAAAGCTGTGTTGCTTACCCTCATGCCTACTCTGCATATACTCAAAACAGCGCCCATGAATTTTTCAGTCATGAGGTCCAGGCTGCGAACTCCCAGTGCCAGACAAGAGCAACACTTAGGTCTTGTTAATCTGCTACGCCTTTATTTACTGCTCAAATCTTTTTTTGTTGTTGTTGGTCCAAATAGACCTTGAGGTAAAGAATTTTCTTTATATGAAACAGTTTGCAGAGTATCAGGTTTGTTCAGGATCTACATAGAACTGGCAAAATGTGGGATGATGCTAACTAGACAATGTGACAGCCCGCCAGAGGCATGCTTATGCAACCGATATCAGATTTGTTTGACACAGGAGTAGAGCACGTTCTATAAGTATACACCAATCAGTGTGAACAAAACCATTCTAATGCAGATAGTGTTATCTTGTTAAAAGGTTTATCTATCTCTAATTTTAATAGCTGAATTCTGTATCTGCTTGTTCTTTTTTCAACTTGAGGAATCTTTGGCCCTTTCTCTGATGGAAAGTCTTGTTCTCAATTGGCCGCTGGGTATGACTTCCAAACTGAGAGCAGGTCACCTTGTAAATTAGGAGAACCAACAACAGCAACAACAGCAAAGCTAACTCTGTTCGGTGCCTAAAAAACACGTCTGAGACCCGTCGTTGCCATTGGTTGACGGGGGTGGCGACTGTTGTCTGAAGTGGTACCCAGGGCCGAGCTGGGCCTGTTACTGTGATCTCAGGGCTCTCATCTGATGTGGAGAGCAGGAAGATGGATGGGAGGTTGAGGGGGTTTGAGGGGAGTGGGTTCTGGGATATGAAGGTTTGATATATTTTCTCCTTTTAGTTAGAAGACATCAAAACATCATGTAATTAAGCTTAGTGAAATCAGCCAGATCCCAAAAGACAAGTATTGTCTGTTTGCTCTGATTGGCTGCAGCTAATATATAGAGTACCACCCCCCCCCCCCGAAAAAAACCTTAATGTGTTTCGAGCTAACTGACATCCTGTGGTTCAATTGTTGTCTAGAACCCTGTGGAGCAGTGGTCTGTCTGTCCGTCACTGGTAGAGCTCTGTGGTTAGAGGAGTATTGAGCCTGTGATTGTAAAGTCAACTGGAGTATGTTAACATGGAAAATTAAAGGGAACGGAAGGGGGAGAGGGGGAGGGAGGAGAGTGCCACTGTATTCGTGGACTTGCACCTATGATGCTCATGAGTCTGTTCTATGTCAATAAAAATGCAACGAAAAACCGAAAAATAAAACCTCACATTCCCAATAATCTCAACAGAGGAAAGAAATCTAGAAGCACATTTTCAACCTAGAAGATTTTCTAAAATACCCAAATTCCTGATATTCATACTCAGAATGTATACTCCAAGTCACACTGAATTGATGAAGATTGTGCGTTTACTCAGAAAGCAGCAGGTGCTATTTCAAGTTCATGGTGACTCTGGAATTCAAATGTGTCTGCCCCAAAATAGTAATAGTAATACTCCCCAAGATAAAGAACTGAACAGTTATTGAGAGTAATTTTAAAAGTATTGAAAAATCTCCTCCCCCTCTTTTTTTTTTAGCTCCTATATTTTGGAGACATTCCATCATTATATTGCCTTTAATCAAATAATTTAGTAGAAAATCTCAAGATTTTGTACTCTGGGTAAACTTTAATAAGTTGGTTTTTAATTAACAAATGTTCTCAACTTTGAGTGTTCAGAGAATGTCCAAAACTTAATTTTGAATGGATTTCAACCATAGTGACACCCAAAACACAGAAACTACTATTATACTCTGGAAGGAATGGGTTCTGACAGCTTCACTGTATAGAACACTTAAAAATTTGAGTGTACAGAGCTTGGAGTGTTTGTTCATTCCTTCTCCTGGCTGCTTAAAAGAGTAGAGACAATGAGAAGATTTGTAATGGAATTGGCTTATGAGAAACTTATTTTTAAGCTCTACAAATAAGAATAATTTGGATTTTCTACTTTCATAATTTAATTATTGGATAAGTTTTCTTAGCAAACTGAAAAAGGAAAGATATAATTGGATAGATGCAATGTAGATGCAAGTTCCAAAGGTCAGCACAATAGGAGTTCACCCTTCTGTGTGACTGGTCCTCTAATCTATTTTGGCGGATAGCAAAGGACATTGTTTTCCATGGACAATATAGAAAGAAGACTGAAATTTCCTTATTGGTTTAGATTGTAGTAGATATTTGCATATTTATACTTTAAGATTGTCTTTAATTTATTGATTCACTTACTTTTTTTTTTTTTTTTTTTTTTTTTTTGCTATCTTCCATCTACCTTCTATTTATAGATCAAATGTTATTGGGGGAAAACCTGCCTTTTAAATCGCGCACTCTGACAGTGCTCTGCTCCTGTCTCTAGGGATGGTTGTGTGACCCAGGCAAGGCTTTTCTTCCTCGTTGTCATGGGGATTGGTTAAGGTTTGGGCATGTGAATTCTAGGACCTCTCCTCAAAATGTTGAGTGAAAGAAATTCTCTTTTCTGCTAGTCTTGATGCTAGACAACTGTCTTCTACCGGACATAGCTTAAAATTGAGGCCAAAGTGGCGGAGAACAGACATGACAAGGAATCTAGATCCCTATGACATCACTTGGTCCCCTGGATTGAGCCTCACAATGAAACAGTTCTAATACTGCACATTTCACTTGCGTGAATAAAGAAATTGCTTTTAGCTTATGCAAATTTGAGATGAGTTTTGAATTAGGGATTTATAACAATGATCATAATGTAGGAAAAGAAGAGTATAGTATAACTTACGTGGGACAATTCAGTGAAGTAGTATTTATAAGCAAATACCCAATGATATAATAGTCACACAATTTTTATACTGTTTCTATATATTAACTTTCACCAATGAGAGAAAATAAGCAATATTTGTCTTTCTGGGTCTGGCTTATTTCACTTAGCGTGATTTCCAGTTGTTTCCATTTGTAGCAAATGTGAGGATTTCATTCTTTTTTTTGGCCAAGTAATAGTCCACTATATATATATTTACATTTTTTATTCAGTCATCAGTTGATGGGCATCTAAGTTGATTTCATATCTTTGCTATTGTGAATTGAGCTGCTATGTATGTGGGAATGCAGATGTCTCTCATATGCTGATTTTACCTCCTTTGGATAAATTCCCACTGCACAGTGAGTGTACCAGTTTGCATATGCAGATGTATAAAATGTGTACACTTGCCATAAATGTGGCAAAATGTTAAAAAATTGTAAATAAGAGCTTGAACAGATTTGCTACCCGTAGTCATGAGTCATAGGAAAAAAAGTATTTTAAATTCATCTCTGGAGTTCACAAATCTAGAACAACTTGGAATCTAGAATCCAGTGGAATGCATGATCAGGGTCATAAATAGTAGAGGGCTAGAAATTAGCCTACAAATCCCAACAGAGAATGTAGTAATACTGTAGCTGGAAAATTGAGGCCCAGACTTAGCCTTCTTTGGTGCTAGCTGGAAAATTTAGGTAAGAGGTCTGTCATGACAGTTGTCTACTCTTTATAGAGCCCGTCTTAATGTGGTGACTAGAAACTTCCACCGTCATTGAGCCGGATATATAAATTATGAAGGACAGGCCCTGAACAGGCCTAACAACCTGCCTCTGCTATAGAACATTCCTGAGAATTTAAACATGTACTAAGTATGAGTCCTATTCATCAATAAGACTCATGGAGATAGAATGGCTATAAAAATGTAAGCTATTTACAGAAAGATGAACTATTAGTAGAATGAAATTTGAAAAACATTAAACACTGGATCATTTTCTATATAAAAACATCCTGTCTCCATCTCTGTCTGTTTGGAACATTAAACACAAATGAATCCAAATGAAATATTAAGTCTTTCAGTGATTTATGGTTAATAGTAAATTCTGAGAAAAACACACCAATTTGAGGCATTATTGTTATTAAGGGACAGTCAGCGCTTTTATCTCTTGCAATCAGCATGTTAACTCATATTCTCTCTTTTGCATATTCATAGTCATGGTCATTTTAGAGGCAATATACATAACTGGACTTTTTTTATTTCTTCACCCTGGTGTCTTCTGGTTGGAAAGATTCCATAATTTAATATTTTCCCCAGCAGACAAGTTCTGAGACTTTTTTTACTTTCAGAGAAAAGATAGGAAATGATATTTATGAAAATGAGAAATAAGTCCAAGATGCTGTGTTATTGAGATCTTGCCCCCAGTGAATTTTCTTTTACAATTTTCCCGTGTGCCATTTAACACACACATTTGTGTTTTGCAGCTATTTTGTTGTGAACTCCTTTGTATGTTGCTTCTCTCAACAGATTGGAAATTGTTTCTTATCTTTTCCTATCCTGTTCCAACAAAAATGCACTGTTTGTACCAAGTCAACAAAACCTTATTTATAAACTATGATAGGATGGAAAATATCTAAAACTGAAATGATAGTTGGTAGTATTCTTTGACAAATTGAACCATTTGAGGAAGACAGAAAACTTATCAGAGCCCTGTTCCAGACACATAAGCTAAAATCATCTTATAGTTCATTCAGGCTTTCACTGTGCTTTGGGAGGTTGTTAAAAACAGCAACCCCAGACAATTTTTCATTTTTCTAAACATACAAAGCAAAATAGAAAGCTTAAAAATTTTCTCCATGTACTCTCCTAACATAGTCACCATAAGAAACACAAGTAAGAGGTAATTGACCTACAGGAGCTATGAGTTGCTTGCCAAAGTGTGACCCATTGGCTTAAATCATATTTAATCCAGTGAGCTTATTAGAACAGTAAAACCGTGTAAAACAGATACACTCTGAGTTTTAGAGTAATTAGAGGAACAATCACATGAAGCCTTAATGTTAAAATATAGATAATGTAAATTGAAAGGGGCCAGGAACTTTCTGCTCGGAGAAGTTATTCCCACTTTGCCCCCAAAAGAATTTCTTATTCCACATTCATATACCACAGCCTACCTTTCGTTAAATACACTTTCAAGGTTGACATTTTAAATGCATTTGTATAAATTCTCAAGGGCAGTGCCTGTGTAATTAGTTGCTTACCATTGAATTCCCAGAATCTAAGGCTGTACTTAACACATAATAGACACTTAAGTATTTGTGAATGAATAAAGTTTGCATGAAAGAATGACCACTGAATATAGCTTATTGTGATAGAAGGGGTATCTAAATGTTACGCAATAGTGGAATTTTTTTAAAAAAGGAGGTGATTCATAATGATGACATGGCATGAAAGTCCCCAAAATAATGCTATCAAGGAACTTTTAAGAGCGTTGGAGGGGCCACCATGGGGTGCAGTGGGTTAACCTGCCTCCGCCAGTGAGCCATATGGACACTGGTTCAAGTCCCAGCTGCTTCCCTTCTGATCCAGCCCCCTGATAATGCACCTGGGAAAGCAGTGGAAGATGGTTCAAGTGCTTGTGCCCCTGCACTCATGTGGGAGACCCAGACAAAGCTGGCTCTTGGCTTCCACCCAGCCCAGTCCTGGTCATTGAAGCCGTTTGGTGAGTGAACCAGCGTATGGAAGATCTCTCTTTCTCTCCATCTCTCTCTCTCAAACTCTGCCTTTCAAATAAATATATAAATAAATAAATAATTAAAAAAAAGCATTGGAAAATGGAGATGAGACTCAGTGAAGAATTGAACTACTTTGTGAAATCATTCTAAGAAATTTGTACAACTTTTTTTTCTTTTGCTCCAGTTGATTGATTTAGAACAGTTTATCACTGTTCACACCCACATAGGCAGCTAATATCACGAATTTAAAGACGTAGGGCTTAATAGACATAGGGCTTGGCGAAATCTCCTTCCTGCATCAGGTTTGGCCATGAACTACTATTTGGCTCTGAAGTCATGCATATCATATGGACAACTATTACCCTAGGATTCTTCTAGGCTCATGAATTTCAATGTTAACCCTCACAGAATTCCAGCTCGATAAAAGAGGATTCTATTTTGTGGGTACAAAACAGAATCAACAAGCATATGCCTTACTGATAGGCAAATGCAACACAACTGGAGACTATCTAATGGGGACAATGTAAGGATCCCTCACAGAATTACATAGTTTCTCCAACTATGTTCTAGAAGACGCAAATTCCCACAAATTCCTATCTGGTAGACCAAGGAGTAAAGGTTTTTTGCTTAAACTTGGGAAGTCCCAGATACCAAGTCTCTTTTTCAAGTGCACAGTGACAGTTGTATATTAAATGCTTAGAGATATCTGCCAGCCAATAAAAGTTCACATTATCCATAATTTAACAAGTAAACTTACTTTATCCCAGATAATATGGTTTCCAAGACAGATCTATTACATTAATCTGATTCAAATGATCATCCCCAATCATTTTCTCTCAATATCAAGTTACTAATAACATCATTACACCTTTATCTTCCTGAAGTACATAGCCCCAAGGCTTTCCTGAAGTTTCCATATTCCCAAATATCTCTAACATAGTATTTTGTTAGTAAAATCTAATACAGTATAATTTTACAAGCTTTGTGGAATACATATTGAGTAGAGAATAGGAGCAAGGCATTGCTGAGCTAGAAGTGGTTTGTATTAGTTGGGCTTACTCATTTTCTGTGAACTTATCTGCTCCATACGTTAGTGCCAGAGATCACAACTGGATATGCAAAGCGGTAAATATATGGTGGACATACGGTAGGTACTCTTAGTTGCTGCTGGACATGGTATAATACTGTGAATATGGTAGGTACTCTTAGTAATTACTGAAGGCATGGTATAATACTATAAATTTTATAGTGTCCCAACACAGAGTAGATTTAGGTAACATATTGCTTAAATTTTTAATTGTTTTTATCACCTGAAGCCATCTTGTGTACAGGTATCACACTTATGGTAACACTGCATATTTTAATGAGTGTTAGAAAAAAATACAACCAGCACACCAAACCTGTGATTTTCCAGATACTATTACTTCGAATGAGTCTAAAGTAGGTCTCAGATTTTATTGAATAATTTGATTTTTAAAAAATCTATTATAAATATTACTAGTATAAGTGATACGTGGTTTGGGAAAAAAAAATACTTCTAAGGAATAGTGTGAATGACTGAGGTGTGGGAAACTCTGGGTTTACTGTTTCATGGAACTAGTGCTAATGGTCAGTCTTCCATACCAGTTGAACAATAGAGTTTTCCATGCCTGGCCGTGTGGAGTCACTTAGGAAGCTTTTCCAAATGCCGATGCCATCTCCACCCCAGACCAATTAAATCCAAATATCTGGGCATGAAATATGGGTCTCAGCAACTCTTGAATGCTCCCAGGTGACTGCCATGTGCAGTTGGGGTTGAGAGCCACTAGGCTAAGGTGCTGTTCATGTGTACCTATTGCTCCCCATATCTCTCTTTCAACAGAATCTTTCTGGATCTTTCTCTCATCTGACTTGTCGACGTCCACAATCCACGCCAATCCACTTAACCTGTACTAGAAACCCTTTTCCTTGAACCAGAACTGAAATATTTGTGGCAGGAAGTGCTTGATCCATCTGAGGACATGGTACAAGTTCCAGCATTTGCATTCTGGTTGGCTGCCTCTGTTGCATAATTGAAGTTTACTATTCTAGTAATTCGTGTCCTAAACAATGCTGTAAACTTCCCACGCAAAAATTGGAAGGATAACTTTTCTCTAGAGCAAATACTCCCTGCAATGAAATTTTATAGAATATTTGAGAATGACTTCTAAACAATGTTTTTGCTACAGGTTTTCTGTAACTGCAGTGTGGAGTTGTTTGTAGATCATCTTAGTTTTAGGATATAAAGAAAACTCTTATAATGGGTTATAGGGTGATTACCTCATGAATTAACACTTCAAACTTTACCCCTTTCCCTCTCTTTAGGGGTCCTGTTCCCACCCCATTCTCAAGTCTCTCACCTAGCACAGGTGAAGGTATGGATTATTCACTTGCATGAAAATTTGTTTTTATTATGTTTTATTCTATAAATAATTACCAAATGCCTATGAAATGCATGCAGCATGTGGGGGTTGTGCATGCAATAGTCATTTTTTGTCTGATAGATCCAGACATAGGATTTTGGGACTGAGGCATAGAATATCAATCCTTTGGAATACAGAAACCCATAGTGGTAGAAAGTCATTTTCCTGCCTCAGCGGTGACCTATTTATTCTTGCACCTGCAACTCATTTGTTCTTTTCGAAATGCGTCAAATGTAGAAAGTGATTTGCATCTTCTCTTCCTGTCCATATTCATTTAGCTGCAGAGTTTTGTTCCATAAGTCTTTCCTCGTCGACCTTCAGTTCTTCCTCTATTAACCCTCCCTTTTAAGATCTTCCGAGTTAACAACAGACTCTGGGTATTTGTAACGGCTCCAATATCAGATTTTGTGAATTTCTGAATTTGCGGGAATCTCTATAGCAAGTGTTGGCAAACCTTTTCTGTAAAGGACCAGATAGTAGATATTTCCAGCTTTCTGCTTGTGCAGGAGCTTCCCCACCCCTCCTGCCTCCAACCCCTGACCACCACCACTGCTTTCTTCTGTGAGTTCAAGTTTTCAAGATTTCATGGACAAGTGAGATGATGCAGTGAGATGATGTATTTGCATGCCTGCCTGCTTGGCTTATTTTCTTCCAGGTTTTCACAAATGGCAAAATTTCCTTCCTCGTTTTTAAGACTGAATGGCATTCCCTTGGTAGATACACTGTATTTTCCTATATCCATTAATCCATTGACTGACATTGCTCTAATTCTTAAATAGTGTCACTCATCTTGGGAAGCTGAGAAATGCTTATTCACACATTCCTTCGTCTACACAGCATACCAGCCCTTGCTGTACATTGAGCTTTGTAGGAGCTCTGGGCTGGGGAAAAGATGGGCATTCCCCCAGGTGATGGAAACTCAACTCTTCTGTAAGGGAAACAGAGTATGGGGAGAGAAAGAGGAGGGAATCTAAGCACCCATAACCAGGTCCAGGCTGCTTTCCGGAGGGAGTGGCCTGAGAATAGGAGGGCGCTGGGTGCAGATCAAGCGTGCAGGTGAAAGGTGAGTTGTTACCAGAGAGAACATCACCTGACCAAGGCCTGGAGTAGTCACAGATCCCAGGGGCTGTTGAAAACACGTGGGCTGTAACCGCATCAGATATAGGATATTTGACTTCTCTATGGTATATCTTGAGTGTGGAGGAGCCCAAGAAAGGCGAGGGATCTGGATCCTTGTGTTCGTTGATTTAACAGATGTCAGCAGGCACTTGCAGAATTGCAGTAAACTCATCAGGGGTAATCCTTCCAATGCAGTTAGAACTGGGAGTTGATTGTGCAGGGGGATTTGTCTCGTCTGTTTTCCTTTGGTGCCGGTTAGCACATGAGAGATTGTTATGGACCTTGGTGTGTTCATGAAGACATAAGTCTCATGCTGTCAACAGTGAGAAAACTCACTGACTCATAGAAAGAAGGTGACTATCAAAACGCAGCCTTCTCTTGCTGTGTACTTCCCATCCAGACTCTCATCGCATTTCCCGATGCACCGACCTCAACTCACTTTTTCACTGCTGCTCTGCAGGTTCTCTTGTGTGCACAGCTTGTGGGGAACCTTGTGCTGCATGGCTGCCTTGTTGCAAAAGGCTCTTTCTATTGGATTTCTGAATTTTGACGCTGAAATGTCTGCCCTTTTTGTTTTGGGAGAATACATAGGGCCGAGTACACAAACGTAACACACATCCCCCTGTCAAACGTATATGTATTCACGTATTTGAATTAAGATGTAAGTTTCTCAGATAAGTATAAAGGAAGAAGTAGTTTAGCCATTACACAAATACCTTGATAACTACAAATGATTGGCATTTGAGTAATGAAAACTTAGTAAACGAACCTACATTTTGGAGTCTAATCATGGTTTGACTCTCAGGTTTACCACATCACATCTTGGGAAAGTTATGCAGGCTCATTGAACCTCAGGTTTTAAACCTGTGAAATTGGTTAATGAATCCTGTAGCATCAGATTTCAGTTTATGGAGCAGTGATTTAAACATGGTAGAACACACTGGGCAGAGAGTCTAGGACACAGCACGTATTTCAGTGTCCACGGCTCTCCTCCTGTATTTCCATGATCTTGTTCACACAGATCTGGATTTTATCCTTAAGAAAGATTATTTAATTATTTAAGTTATTAATTAGAATGTTCTTTATTCCATCCACTGGTTTACTCTCTAAATGATGATAACAGTACACTAGACCAGGCAGTAGCCAGAAGCCAGGAACTCCATCCAGGTCTCCCACATGGAGGGCAAGGATCCAAATACTTAGGCCAGCATTTGCTGCCTTCCCAGGCACATTAGGAGGAAGCCTGATTGGAAGCAGAGGGGCCGAGACTGGCAGTAGGCACTCTGACATGGGATGTGGGCGTCCAAGCGATGACTCGGCTCACTGCATCACAGCGCGCTCCTTGGCACCGTGAAGGGCACCGGCTTTCACAGGGGACATTTTTTTTAAACTCAGATTTCCAGCTTTTTTTTTTTTTTTGTCTGTTTTCAGAATGATCAAGTGGAGTGCAGGCATTTAGTACATCAGTTAACACACTGCTCGGGGCACCTGCATCCCAAATCAGGGTGCCCAGGTCCAAGTCCTGGCTCTACTTCCTGGTCCAACTTCCTGTTTGGCAGATCCTGGAAGGCAGCAGTGACGACACAGGTACTTGGGTGCCTGCCACGCAGAAAGGTGACCTGAACTGAGTTCTGGACTCCTGTCTTTGGCCTGGCCCAGCCTCAGTGATGGCAGGCATTTGGGGATTGGATCAACAGATGGGAAATCTCTCGTTTCTGTCTCTGAATCTCTCTCACTCCCTTTCAGACAAAATGAAAACAAATAACAGTAAAGCCATCAAGTGGAAAGACAAATAACTTGTTATTTTAGGACTGTTTCTGATGTGAGGTCAGATTCCAACAAAGATGTCCGCCATCCCAGGTTTCCACTTTCCAACTGCTGTGTTGACTGCAATACTACGAAGATTTATCTTTTATTGTAGATTTCCAAGAACAGTAAAGTGTGTGGGGTTAAGTCTGCTGATACTGGAGCATGGATGCCTCAACTCCCCTATTAGTTATGAGGTATTAGTTCCTAGCAAAGGCACAATTTATCACTTATTAACCCACTTTAATGAAATTTTCAACTCCAAGCTTTATTTGGATTTCATTTCTTTCTATAATTAACGTCCTCTCTGTCTCAGAGCTAGGTACTCACTGCATTTCATCGTGACGTTTTCTGTCCCCTCTGTTCTGTGATAATTTCGAGGTTTCTTTTTAACGACCTTGAGAGACTTGAAGGTCATTTACCTCCCATCCTGCAGAACGGCCCCTTCCCCCATTGGGGCCGCGTTGGAAGATTTGTTCCTATTAGACTGGGGTTTTCATTTTGGTGAAGGTGAAGTGGCTTTGCCATCATTCTGTGTCAGGTGGCATGTTGTAGCCATGTGCCGTCCTTGGTGATCTTGTCCTTCCTCTCCTGCCAAGGTCGTGTCTACTTGATGTCCCTACTGCACATGACTCTGCTTACCTCACAAGCTCTGCTCATTGGAAGCAGGTCACTAAGTCTGTCCCACTTGGCCAGGGAGGTATGGGCACTCAGTCTATTTCCTGGAGATAGAAGTATCTGTAGATATTAAACAGAATAATTGCATTAAGTATGATCCGTCTCTACAAAGAGGGTTATTTTTTCCCCTGTCAATCAGTTTCCACATAAAATAATAAAATATCCACCTACAGAAGTCTTGATATTCCCTCTTCTCTGTGGGATTTCAAGTATTTATACAACAAAGTGTTGTTGAAATGCACTCCTGGTGTTTCTGTGAAACAAACAGGACTGTCTCAAATGTTAGTCTTCTGTTTTCTTTTGGAAAAAGAAAATCACTTTATTGAAACGTTGGAAGATACATAATTCCACCAGGGTCTTGCGAAAAGAACAAACGAAGGATGCTGGCAAGTTTAGCAAGTGGTTCTGCCAGCATTCACAGAGCATTTCCATAGTACAGATTTCACTTCTCCAGAGTGGCGCAGTTTCTTCAATGCTGTCTGCAGGTGAATCATGGCCGGTGGAGCCCCTTGCTGACTCAGTCCCCAGGGATGGGCAGGGTTTCCAGAGACAGCCTCTACATTCCTTAACACTTTCACTTTCTAAGTGGTTTCAATCACCCGGAAAACACTGGGCAATCAGAAACAAACACCTCCCAAACTTACTGCATCGGTGCAGTGTGATGAGCCTGGGGTTCCTACCATCAAGAGCTGATGCCAAAAGCTTTGCTCCCAAAATGTTTCTTTAGAAAGAGCAAGTCAGAAAGGTGTGTGGCTTTTCAGTACTGTACCAGCTTCCCCCCTTTGCTTAGGGAAGCCGTAATGCCTGAAGCTGCTGAGTTGAATGTAGTCAAATTTTATTTGAGTAAACATCTCAACCCAACATTGCTCTCGTAGCTTCCCGGGGATCTGCAGCCTGAAGAAGCAGGGCTCACTCTGGCTAAGGCCTAAGAATTATGTGGGTCTGTGGCCTCAGACTCTGGGCAGTGCTTGGTATATGGGAAGAGAGTGGAATGAATTGGAAGACAACAGCTTTTGTATTAAAAAGGGAAATCCAATACATTTCCATTATTCTAAAAGTGTAGAAAAGCATATGAAAGACAAAGACAAAAAAATCAAACTTATGTAACACAAAGAAAACAAAATAATTCAAGATAAGTTATACTTCACAAATTTCTTTTTAAAAAATCCCTTATTTAAAAAAAGATTGTATTTATTTACTTGAGAGGTAGGGTTACAGACAGAGGGAGAGGCAGAGAGAAAGGTCTTCCATCTGCTATCTTACTCCCCACATGGCTCCAACAGCTGGTTCTGGGCCAATCTGAAGCCAGGAGCCAGGAGCCTCCCCCCGGTCTCCCACATGGATGCAGGGGCCCAAGCCCTTGGGCCATCTTCTAGTGCTTTCCCAGGCCAGAGCAGAGAGCTGGATCAGAAGAGCAGCAGCTGGGACTTGAACTGGCACCCATACAGGATGCCAGCACCACAGGCTGATCTTCACCTACCACACCACAGCACTGGCCCCCAAAATTTTCCTTTTTTAAAACACCACTAGGAAAATAAACATCAAGCCTTGATTTGGGAGATGATATTTGCAAGTCATATATCCAACTAATGACTTGTGTCTGGATGTGTAAAGAACATTTCAACACAACAATAGGACAAACAGCAAACAATGGACATACATGAGAAGTTTTTAAGTTTGGCACAGTAGTCAGGCCACCACTGGGATGCCTGCATGGTGTATCACAGCGCCTGGGTTTGAGGCCCAGCTGCAGTCCCCATCCCACCTTCCTGACAAGGCAGGTCCTGGGAGCCATCGGGTGGTGGCTCAGTAGCTGGGTTTCTGCCACCCATATGGGAAACCCAGTTGAGACTTGGCTTCGGCCCTGGCTGTTGGGCATTTGGGCAGTGAACTAGCAGATAGGAGACCTGTCTCAGTCTCTCTGCCTTTCAAATAAAATCAATAAATAAACATTTTAAAACTCTGGGCACAATATTTGAACAGAAACTTCACAGATTCATATGAGAATGGTCAGTGAAGCAAAAGAAGGTTGCCCAACCCCACTAAGAGGTGCAGAGTGAACCGCGGTGAACTCTGCCACAGACGCATTCCGTCGGAATTCTGGAGCCCATGTGGATGGAGCAACTGGAAGCCCTGTGCACTGCCGATGGGGATATGAAGTGATGCTTCACTTGGCCAGATGGCTTGGCAGTTTAAGGTAAACATAACTTACTGCAAAATCCAGCAACCCTATCCTAGGCATTTACACAAGAAAAAACTGAAAATCCATGTTTATGTCAAAACCTCGTGTGAATACTCATAGTGATTATATTCATAATAAATCCAAACTGGAAACAAACCCCAAGTCTACAAACAGGTCAATGGAAAAACTTGTGTCCGTACTGTGTACACTACTCAGTAATCAAAACAAGATTCTATAGATGTGTGCAACAACATGATTGAAGCACAAAATAATTGTGCTGCATGAAAGAAATAAAAAAATACATATTATGTGAACCCCACTTACAAAACATTCTAGAATGTATAAACTAATCCATGGAGACAAAATACAGGTCAGTAGTTTATGAGGATGAAGTGGCGGGATGGATGGATGGTAATAGTATGAAGAAATTTTGGAAAGTTATGAAAATGTGATGTTGACTATACAGCTTTATGGATGTACACAGAGGTCAAAACTGATATTTTGGCCAGCGCCGCAGCTCACTAGGCTAATCCTCTGCCTTGCGGCGCCGGCACACCGGGTTCTAGTCCCGGTCGGGGCGCCGGATTCTGTCCCGGTTGCCCCTCTTCCAGTCCAGCTCTCTGCTGTGGCCCGGGAAGGCAGTGGAGGATGGTCCAAGTGCTTGGGCCCTGCACCCCATGGGAGACCAGGAGAAGCACCTGGCTCCTGCCATCGGATCAGCGCGGTGTGCCGGCCACAGCGCGCTGGCCACGGCGGCCATTGGAGGGTGAACCAACGGCAAAAGGAAGACCTTTCTCTCTGTCTCTCTCTCTCTCACTGTCCACTCTGCCTGTCAAAAAAAAAAAAAAAAAAAACCTGATATTTTATGATTGCAGTTTATTTATCTCAATTATAAATAAATTTGCTAATATATTAAAATGGCTTTGTGTTTCATTCAAGTTATCTAATCTGTGATATAAACCAGTAGAACCTATTGGAATATAAAAAAAAATTTCTAAAGGAGAGAAATGACTTCCTGTATATGACTAGAGATCTCAAGTGAGAATAGCATAGAGAGCTAGTCATTTTAAAATAATAACTATTTGTCTCACAAACTAACCTACATGGTTGCACAATTATTTTGTCAGTTCCTGGGGTTGAAATTATTCTGAAGACACAGTGCTCCTTGCAATTTATAGCTTCAACATTCACAAATTCAACAGCTCCCAAGTCTCCTCCAGGGCCAGCTTGGGCAGGTGTTGGTATTTTGCTAAGGAAGAAATTCGAGTAGCACAACCTGTGGGCCAGATGTGCAAAGCAGGGCCTACGGTTCAGAAGTGGCATCCACCAGCAGCCCACGTTCTCACCAGGACTCTGCTTCTTAATCCTCGCCGTGTGTGCAAGAAGTAATGATGTGTGTGGGACTGCAGGGGTGGGGCACAAGCATGTGTGTCTGTGTAAAACCAGTAACCCATGAAGGAAGGGGAAAGGTGGTTACTTGTGATGGGAGCCTGTACCTAGGAAACATGTCTGGATGTACACTGAGGACATCAGAGGCCTTTTCCCTCTGGGCTGGGCATCCACCAGAGGACATAACACTGAACAAAGAATCAACCACGCCAGCCATCAGACATGTTGTAAATGACAGCAGGACCACCTAGTGTGGGTGGTCAAGGAATGCTTGTCAGAGAGGAAGGTCTGAGATGTGCAGAGGAGAATGGAGGAAGGCACAGGCGGAAGCGTCTGGGGCCAGTGTTCCAGGCAGAGGCAACATCCTCCGCTGAACTAAAGGTGCTCTGGAGGGGAAATCGCTACGACAATCCTTTCTCTACGTGGCAATTTATGGATGGCTCGAACGCCAGTGCTCACAGATGTGCTCCGCTGTTCTACGTGGAAGGAAGGCGGATGTTCTGTCTCCAGAGCCCCAACGTACTTTCCCCTTGTAATTCCCGTGGGTTAGCTTGCTTTGGGCTTTTGTGTTCTGGGTTTTCGGCATTTGCTCGGAGGGCATATATAATTGGAAACGTGCACAATTCTTGATTTTTTTTTTTGTGACTGGTTTTACAAGGTCACTTTATCAGGTGGATTTAGACTACTGAAGAGAAGGTCAAGTTATTTTTTTTTTAAAGAAAGGAGTTTATTATATGTAAGTGATATAATTCAATGAAGACAACACAGTTAAACATCTTTATACCAAATACTGCATTTACACTTATTTTATGTGGATATAAACATGCATTATGTCTAAATGTCTATATATTGTATATATGTTATATGTATGTATATACTATGTCTATATTATGTCTAAATGTATATATATATTTCTTTCAAATATGAGGGAATACATGTGGTATTTCTCTTTGTGTATTTGGCCTATTTCACTTAGAATAATTATATTCCATTCTGTCTATTTTGTTGAAGGATGTCAGGACGTTTTTCTTTTTCTCACTGAGTAATATCTTTGTGTATATATGTGGTCCTCTCTTTATTCATTCAGCCATTGATAGACATCTAGATTGATTCCATATCTCTGCTACTGTGTACTGCAGTAAACATGAGAGTGCAGATATCACTTTCAAAAATGCATACATGCAGTCTTTATTTTTTTTAAACTTTTATTTAATAAATATAAATTTCGACAGTACAAGTTTTGGATTATAGCGGCTTTTCCCCCCATAACCTCCCTCCCACCTGCAACCATCCCATCTCTCACTCCCTCTCTCGTCCCATTCTTCATCAAGATTCATTTTCAGTTACCTTTATGTACAGAAGATCAACTTAGTATATACTAAGTAAAGATTTCAACAATTTGCACCCACACAGACACACAAAGTATAAAGTACTGTTTGAATAGTAGTTTTACTGTTAATTCGCATAGTACAACACATTGAGAAAAGAGATCCTACATGGGGAGTGTCGTTCCCCCTCTTCGTGGAGGAATGACACAGGACCCTGCGCTGTTCTTTTGTCTGCTCGGCCCTTCCCGGGTTTGCTGCTGGTTCTTCCCGGGTTGGCTGCTGTCCTTCCACCTCCGTGGAAGTGCGGTGCCCCCTGCCACTTTCCCCACTTCCGCGGGGGAGTGGCACACCGCCAGCCGGCTCTCTCGGGGGCTGCTCAGGTGTTCCTTCAGATAGATGTTCCTGGTGCATGTTGTCTCTCTCCTCCTTTATAGTCCTCTTCCACCAATCCCAACTCTACTACCCACACGCCGAGCACGCTGCTCTCCTCCAATCAGGAGCAGCTCCTGCATCTTGTCAAGTTGGTGACAGGCAGCTGTGTAGAAGCTGTTTACTCCTCTCCCAGCACCATATTGTGGGAGAGCAGATGCATAGAATGAGTCTTAATTCCAGTAACTTAGTCTAGTCCGAGTTGCTCCCCACAGGGAGTAAGTGCAGAGTGACTCCAGTTGTTGATTTAACAATTGACACTCTTGTTTGTGACATCAGTAATCACCCGAGGCTCTTGTCATGAGTTGCAAAGGCCATGGAAGCCTCTTGAGTTTGCCAATTCGATCTTATTTAGACAAGGCCATAGTCAAAGTGGAAGTTCTCTCCTCCCTTCAGAGAAAAGCAACTCCCTCCTTGATGGCCTGTTTTTTTCACTGGGATCTCACTTGTGGAGATCTTTCATTTAGGTCATTTTTTTTTTCCAGAGTGTCTTGGCTTTCATGCCTGAGAAACTATCATGGGCTTTTTATCCGTATCTGAATGCCTTAAGGGCTGAATCTGAGGCCCGAGTGCTGTTCAGGGCTTCTGCCATTCTATGAGTCTGCTGTGTATCCTGCTTCCCATGTTGACTCATTCTCTCCTTTTTAATTCTATCAGTTATTATTAGCAGACACTGGTTTTATTTATGTGATCCCTTTGACAGTTAATCCTATCATTATGATCAATTATGAATTGAAACTGATCACTTTGACTAGTATGATGGCATTGCTACATGCCACCTTAATGGGATTGATTTTAAATCCCCTGGCACGTTTCTAACTCTACAATTGGGTAAGTCCGAGTAAGCATGTTCCGAACTGTACATCTCCTCCCTCTCTTATTCCCACTCTCCTATTTAACAGGGATAATTTTTCAGTTAAATTTTAACACCTGAGAATAATAGTGTGTTAATTAAAGAGTTCAACCAATGGCATTAAGTAGAACAAAAAAATACTAAAAGGAATAAAATTGTAAGTTGTTCCTCGACAGTCAGGACAAGGGTTGATTAAGTCACTGTTTCTCATAGTGTCCATTTCACTTCTACAGGTTTCCATTTAGGTGCTCAGTTGTCACCGATCAGGGAGAACATATGGTATTTGTCCCTTTGGGACTGGCTTATTTCACTCAGCATTTTGTTTTCCAGATTCCTCCATTTTGTTGCAAATGACCGATTTCATTTTTTTTTTACTGCTGTATAGTATTCTATAGAGTACATGTCCCATGATTTCTTTATCCATTCTTCTGTTGATGGGCATTTAGGTTGATTCCAGGTCTTGGCTATTGTGAATTGAGCTGCAATAAACATTGAGGTGCAGACAGCTCATTTAATTGCCAATTTAAAAATTTCCTTTGGGTAGATTTCAAGGAATGGGATGGCTGGGTCATGTAGTAGGGCTATATACAGGTTTCTGAGGAATCTCCAGACTGACTTCCATAGTGGCTTTAATAGTTTGCATTCCCACCAACAGTAGATTAATGTGCCTTTTTCTCCACATCCTCACCAGCATCTGTTGTTAGCTGATTTCAGTATACAAGCCATTCTACCCAGGTGAGGTGAAAACCTCATTTGTGGTTTTGATTTGAATTTCCCTGATGGTTAGTGATCCTGAACATTTTTTCGTGTGTCTGTTGGCTATTTGGATTTCCTCTTTTGAAAGATGTCTGTTGAGGTCCTTGGCCCAGCTCTTAAGTGGGTTGTTTGTTTTGATGTTGTGGAGTTTCTTGATCTCTTTGTAGATTCTGATTATTAATCCTTTATCAGTTGTATAGTTTGCAAATATTTTATCCCATTCTGTTGGTTGCCTCTTCATTTTCCTGACTGTTTCTTTTGCAGTACAGAAACTTCTCAATTTGATGTATTCCCAATTGTTAATTCTGCTTTGACTGCCTGTGCCTCTGTGGTCTTTACCAAGAAATCCTTGTCTGTGCCTATATCTTGCAGGGTTTCTCTGATGTTCTCTAATAATTTGATGGTGTCAGGTCGTAGGTTTAGATCTTTAATCCATGTTGAGTGTATTTATGAAATTGCTTTGATTGTGTTGAGGAATGTTCCTTCTATATCTAATCTGCTTAGAGTTTTCATCATGAAAGGGTGTTGTATTTTATCGAATGCTTTCTCTGCATCCATTGAGATAATCATATGGTTTTTCTTCTGCAGTTTGTTAATGTGGTGTATCACATTGATTGATTTGTGAACACTGAACCATCCCTGCATACCAGGGATAAATCCCACTTGGTCTGCGTAGGTGATCTTTCTGATGTGTTGTTGCATTCTATTGGCCAGAATTTTATTGAGGATTTTTGCATCTATGTTCATCAGGGAACTTGGTCTGTAATTCGCTTTCTCTGCTGCATCTTTTTCAAGTTTAGGAATTAAGATGATGCTGGCTTCATAGAAAGAATTTGGGAGGATTCTCTCTCTTTCAGTTGTATTGAGTAGTTTAAGATAAATTGGAGATAGTTCTTTGAATGTCTGGTAGAATTCAGCCTTGAATCCATCTGGTCCTGGGCTTTTCTTTGTTGGGAGGCTTTATTACTGATTCAATTTCTGACTTGATTATGGGTCTGTTTAGGTTTTCTGTGTTCATGGTTCAATTTAGGTAGGTGTATGTGTCCAGGAATCTATCCATTTTTGATAATTTCCCTGTTTGCTAGTATATAACTCTTTGTAATAATTTCTGATGACTCTCTTTATTTCTGTGGTGTCTGTTGTTACATTCCCTTTTTCATCTCTGATTTTATTGACTTGGGTTTTTCTCTCTCCTTTTTTTTAGGGAGTTGGGCAATGGTGTGTCAATTTTGTTTATTTTTCCAAAAAACAGCTCTTTGTTTTGCTGATCTTTTGTAATTTTTAAAATGTAATTCTGTTGATTTATTCTCTGATTTTGATTATTTCTCTTCTCCTACTAGTTTTGGGTTTGGTTTGCTGTAGTTTTTTCTAGATCATTGAGATGTATTGATAGCTCATTTATTTGGTGCCTTTCCAATTTCTTGATGTAGGCACCTATTGCTATAAACTTTCCTCTTAACACTACTTTTGCTGTATCCCATAAGTTTTGATATTTTGTGGTGTTATCTTCATTTGCTTCCAGAAAGTTTTTGATTTCTCTATTGATTTCTTCTATGACCCATTGTTCATTCAGGAGCATGTTGTTCAATCTCCATGTGTTTGCGTATGCTCTAGGGATTCCTGATTTGCTAATTTCCAGCTTCATTCCATTGTGTTCTGAGAAGATGCGTGCTATGATTTCAATTCTTTTGAATTTGCTGAGACTTCCTTTATGGCCTAGTATGTGGTCAATCCTAGAATAGGTTCCATGTACTGCTGAGAATAATGTGTAATCTTCAAGTATAGGATGAAAAGTTCTGTAGATATGTTAGATCCACTTGGGCTGTAATGTTGATTAAATCTGCTCTTTTCTTGTTGACCTTCTGTCCAGTTGATCTGTCTATTGTTGAAAGTGGAGTATTGAAGTCCCCCGGTACTATTGTATTGGATTCTAAGTCTCCCTTTAAGTCCTTTAACATTTTTTAAATAAACCAGTGCCCTGTAATTAGGTGCATATACGTTTATAATAGTGACATCTTCCTGTTGAATTGATTCATTAATCATTACATAGTGCCCCTCTTTGTCTCTCTTAACAGTTCTTGTGTGAAAGTTTATTTTGTCTGATATTAAAATGGCTATGCCAGCTCTTTTTTGGTTTCTGTGGGCATGGAATATCTTTTTCCAACCTTTCACTTTCAGTCTGCACACACCTTTGTTGGAGAGATGTGTTTCTTGTAAGCAACAACTAGATGGTTTTTGTTTTTTAATCCATTCAGCCAGTCTGTGTCTTTTAACTGGAGAGTTGAGGGCATTTACATTCAATGTGACTATTGATAAGTAGTGACTTATTTTTCCAAAGATATTTCTAATATATACTTCTAACTTCCTGTGATCTTTTACTGAGAGATTTTCTTCCTTTACCTTCTTTCGTATTGATGACCATGTTTCTGTGTGTAACACATCTTTAAGCATCTTTTGCAGGGCTGGATGAGTGGTGAGAAATTCTTTCAATTTCTGTTTGCTGTGAAAGGTCTTTATTTCACCTTCATTCACAAATAAGAGCTTAGCAGGATATAATATTCTGGGCTGGCAGTTTTTCTCTCTTACTACCTGGGCTATATCTCACCATTCCCTCCTAGCCTGTAGGGTTTCTGATGAGAAGTCTGCTGTAAGTCTAATTGGAGATCCTCTGAGAGTAATCTGGCGTTTCTCTCTTGCACATTTTAGAATCTTTTCTTTATGTTTCACTGTGGTGAGTTTGATTCCAATGTGTTGTGGTGAGGATCTCTTTTGGTCATGTTTATTAAAAAGAAGTTCTGTGTGCTTCCTGTACTTGGATGTCTCTTTCTCCAAACCCAGGAAGTTTTCTGCTAGTATCTCACTAAAAAGGCCTTCTAATCCTTTCTCTCTCTCCATGCCTTCAGGAACTCCTAGAACCTAGGAGTTGTTTTTTTAAATAGTATCCTATAGATTTCCAACAATATTTTTTAAGATTTTTTTTAACTTTTATTTAATAAATATAAATTTCCAAAGTCCAGTTTATGGATTACAATGGCTTTTTGCCCCCATAACTCCCCTCCCACCTGATACCCTCCCGTCTCCTGCTCCCTCTCCCATTCCATTCGCTTCAAGATTCATTTTCAATTCTCTTTAAATACAGAAGATCAATTTAACATAAATTAAAGATTTCAACAGTTTGCACCCACACAGAAACACAAAGTGTAAAATACTGTTTGAGTACAAGTTATAGCATTAAGTCACATTGTACAGCACATTAAGGACAGAGATCCTACACGAGGAGTAAGTGCACAGTGACTCCTGTTGTTGACTTAGCAAATTGACACTCTTGTTTATGGCGTCAGTAATCACTCCAACATTATATTTTAGATTTCTAATTTCTTCTTCTTTTCTTTGGTTTGTATAGTTTCCTGTGCTCTGTCTTCTAAATCTGATATTCTCTCTTCTGCCTCACTGATTCTCTTTTTAAGGCTCTCAACACTGTTTTTCATTTGTTCAATTGAATTCATTTCATTTTGATTTCTCTTCAATATCTCAATTTCATGTTCTATTGAATTCTTCATTTCATTTTGATTCCTCCTTAAGATTTCATTTTCATGAAAGAACTTTTCTTTCATGTCCTGCATGGATTTCTGTAGTTCACATGTTTGTTTTTGATTACTTCTAAATATTCTTATCATAAATGTTTTGAGTTCCATTTCTTGCATTTCTTGTATCTCGTCATCTTCATAATCTTGTATTGAAATGTCATGTTCTTTTGGGTGTGCATTGTTGTCTTCCTTGTTCTTGTTTCCTTGTTTATTGTGTTTGTTGTTTGGTATTTGTGGAGATACTCGTTGGTTTCTTTTTTTTTTTTTTTTTTTTTTTCTGCTGTGGCAGCTTTTTTCATTGTACTATGACTCTGTAGATAAGCAGACTGTCTGCTTTCAGTGAATCTCTAGAGGCTTGTGGTGGGTGTTGCCAGAGAGCTCTGTTCAGTTCTTCAGGGTTAAGGGTGTGCCTAAGGTGACCCACGCAGGATTGGCATGGTAACTCTTCCCCCTCTTATTTTTTTAATCAGAAGGAAAGTAATCTGCTCAGCTGAGCTCTTCTCCTCGAGGTGATCATGCCTGAGCGCTAGCCCCAGTGGGTATTTTCGTCTGCTCTGTCCCAAGGACCACACAAAGGCCCTGTGCAGTCCTCAGTGTAAGCTCAGATTCTCCTGCGGTGTCTCTCACCAGGTAGCCAGGGCCACCTGAGCTTGTGGCGTCTCCCACTGAAATTACTCACGTCTCAGCCACACCCGTGGGTTCTGCCACACACCCTCAGTTTTTTATTTTTTTCCCCACAGTCCTGTTTCATAAGCTCCACACATCCACTAGGTCTTAGTCTCCTGCTATTACTCTCCACCAGAGTCAGGTTTTTCTGCTTGGCTGATTGCCAGGCTCAGCCCTGAGCTGGCGCAGCTGGTACATATGTCCAAAATGGTGCCTGCTCTGTCGGCTCATATGCCTTTGTAAGGTGATTGGAGAGAGAGAATCGTGTCCGTACCTTCCCTTTTATTTTTTCTCTCCTCTAGTTAGGCTGGCGTACTTTCCCCATGGGGCTTCAAGCCTCATTTCCTCTGGGCTCTTCCTGCCACTTTTCTGCCAGTGTCTTGGGCTACCGCGGTTTCATCTCACCTCTCCAGCACTGGTGCGGAAACTCGGCAGCTGGAGTCCCAAGCCATGGGCGCCTGTGCCCTCCCTGTAGATCCACCATGTCCCTCTAATTCTGGAAGAGTTTCCTCTGCCGTTTTTTCCCTAACTCTTCCCTGAGACTGTACTATCTCCACTTTACTAAACTATCTTCTCCTGGACTATTAGTAAGCTCCCTCCCTTTTCTGCCATCTTGGAACCCTCCTCAATCAAATCATTTTTCACAGGTAAAATATTCAAACCACTCACAGCTCTGATCACCGTTTATGAGAGTAGACGATGGAAAAATGACCCAATACAATTGATAATGAATCTCAAATTCTTCTTTCTGTGATTTTTTTAACTCCCAAATCCTCCTTTTAAAATGTATACTGAATTTTCTTGATTCTAATGAATCATTAATTGCAAAATGCACCTTCAGTTGAGAGAGGTGTTTGTTTCACAGAAGGAAAGAAAATCACATTACTGCATTAAATATAGCAAATTGATTGTCACGTGTAATTTAATTTTGGAAATGTTGTGAAATAACTATTGAAGAGAAAGACATTTTAAAAAATAAAATAGCCAACCCAGGAATAAAACCATTTCAAAGGACTAACTATGCACAGAATGCTTTTCTTTCATCTCTCCTTTCAGCTGTGGGTAAACCCGCAGTGGCTAAGTTGTGTTTCTCTCCCTGCTGTACAAATAACAGGATGAAGTCTGCTGCAGACAGCAGCTGAGTCAAGGCCAGGGAAGCTCTCGTAGGTTGAATTTCCTCTATCAGCTCGCACAGGGAGTTAGCAGGAGAAAGGAGAGTCGATGCAAATTCCCTTGCTCACTGCACTGCTTGACAACCCAGTTGCTTCCTACAGCAAGCAGTGTCCTCAAGAGTTGAACCTGAAAATAAAGAACAAAACTGAACTAGCCACCTCCTGTCCCTGGAAAACCTCAGTCCAAGTCCAAGTTCCGGTGCTCTGTTTTTGGTCTCTGTAGCTGCTTGTCTTTGTGATATGTCCATCAGGGCTACTCTTAATCTCCTGAAAACCAGTGCCCACAGAGCTCCTGTGCGAATTGGTAAGGACTTTCTGATGGGGATTAAGTGAAAATGGTTGATTTCTGCAATATCAAAACCCTGGTGCTTTATTCAGTTTAGGTGGAGGGAAAAATAAAAGCAACTACTTGGGATAAAATTGTGGTTGGCTAGATTGTAGGTACAAAGAAAAAGTAAAAAACTGAGATGGAGAAGACGTGTTTTGTTTTAGTTTTAAACACAGCCTCCAGTAGAAGCCTTGGGTTAAGAAAATAATGGCTTCCATGTTCATGTAGAATATGCAAAGGGAAAAATTAAAATAACATCGCATTTAAACACATTCAGATCACACAAAATAGCCTGCTTTGCCTTTAGCGAACTTCAAATGAAACATGGTAGGAAAAATATTTTTTTTTCAACTGTTAAAGAAACCATCTAGAAGTAAGGGTTATTATCACAGTAGTTATGAATTTCTGGTCGGCTGTCAGAACAAGTTTGGCATGCATTTGAATGCAGTGCTATCTATCATGAGTCTGTTCATTCCTCCAGCACAGAAATAACCAGTGGAGTGACTTCTTGTTCTTGGTCATTCAAGTCTTGTTTCATGTCTCTGTTTTCTTGTGAGTGATGTTCTCAGCTCTAGCTACTGCCTTCTGGTCTGTCTGATGATTCTAGTTGTCAGATGAGAATCTATTGAACATATAGATTACTGGAAAATACTCTTTTGGTGTTTGATTGTCCTCTGCCTTTTTTATTATTTAATTTTTTTATTTGACAGGTAGAGTTATAGACAATGAGAGAAAGAGACAGAGAGAAAGGTCTTCCTTCCGTTGGTTCACTCCCCAGATGGCCGCCACGGCCGGTGCTGTGCCAATCTGAAGCCAGGAGCCAGGTGCCTCCTCCTGGTCTCCCATGTGGGTGCAGGGGCCTAAGCACTTGGGCCATCCTCCACTGCCTTCCTGGGCCACAGCAGAGAGCTGAACAGGAAGAGGGGCAGCCGGGACTAGAACCCAGCATCCATATGGGATGCTGGCGCTGCAGGTGGAGGATTAACCAAGTAAGCCATGGTGTTGGTCCCTCCTCTGTCCTTTTTTAATGAACAAAGTCAACATAGGAAATGACCAAGTCACAGTTTGTTGCCATGTCATGGAATCTCCACTGGACCATGATGAGTAACAGCTTTACTTACCTACGTAGCCTGGAACATAGAGACACTCAGTTAATATTGGTGCGATGAATCAGCAGATACATCTGGAGAAGAAAGCATGAGCCAAACCTTTCATCAATGGTAACATTTAAAGGAAGCAGTATGGGTCTAGGTTAAGGAAACTGTTTAATGGTTTGAAATCCAACACAGATAACTAGACAAAGATCCTAGCAATCTTGCTGACCAGTTACTTGTCCTGGGAAAAGTGTTTCTTGCTTTCTCTCCCTCCACCCCCAAATATTTAAAAGCTTTGAATTGGTCATATGACTCAACTGGTAGCATATTAGTGTGTGGTTGGTCCTTACAGGGCTCTTTAGTTTTCATTTATCATTCATTTGTCATTCTCCACCCCTCCCCATAGTTCTCTTCTACCCAACCCAGAAGCAACCATTCAAATGTATTTAACTTCATCCTTTTTGTTTCCATGTCTCCTTGCAAAACTCGTGCTGTTGAACACACATGTATTTTTACTTGATGTAAATTGTGATGTGTCTGTATAATCATAATGTAGGTAGATAAATGTGATTCTTTCTGATTTATTCTTTGCTCTTTGAGCACTAGAGATTTAAGCTCCATCTTTGCTTTCTGATTTCTAATATTTTGCCTTTCAACTCTCCTGGTGATAGATACACAGATTAATTCTTAATCTCCTGCAGAGAGAATTATCAGACCTGCCCTCTGCGGACTTGTGAGAATTTCTTTGGGTTTTTCACCCAGCAGCCAAATCGTTGGTACATTTTCATTTTACTGAGTGCAGGTGGATTGTGTTTGAGAATCTCTAACCCATTCTGTTTTTGTCTGTCAAAAGAGGGTAATAGCATCTGTCATGGGTCAACATTTGACATGGCCCCTCCCTCCTTGGGCTGTCTGCACCCAGGTAGCAACCTACAGATACTGTGCCCTGTGGCCACTCTCAGCCTGGTGGTTTCCTGTAGTCCTCTGTGGTCGAGAACAGTGGTTGTCCAATTCTTCTGAGCCTGAAGGCAGGGTAGAGGTTGGCGTTTGTTGAAAGACATCATGACACACTATCTCAGTTTCTGCACTAGTGGGTCTAGCACTGAGCCTGACAATGTGCAGTTCCCACACGTACTCAGGAGATGTTTCTGCTTCTGATCTGAGCTCCACAGTTTGGGAACCTTTGCTCTAGGCTGGGGTGAGGAGGAGACGTGTGCCGGAGACACCAGTGCAGCACCGGCACACCCGGGTGACCTCTGCTCAGTGCTGCTAGCTCAGTGGCAGGAGTAGCACAAGTTCATGGTATTGGAAAAGTAAGGGCTTTAAACTAAAGAGTGTGTTTAGGACTAGAAGCATGAAACTCCTAGAAACTGCAGCTAACTAGTAATCTTGGCCCAGTCAATGTATGTCTTTCCTTTGCTTACTTTTTAATATTTATTTATTTGAAAGTCAGAGTTACAAAGAGAGGTAAGGCAGAGAGAGAGAGAGGTCTTCCATTCACTGGTTCACTCCCAAATTGGCCACAATGGCCAGAGTTGTGCCAATCCGAAGCCAGGAGCCAGGAGCTTCCTCTGGGACTTCCCATGTGGGTGCAGGGGCCCAAGGACTTGGGCCATCTTCTGCTTTTCCAGGCCATAGCAGAGAGCTGAATTGGAAGAGGAACTGCTGGGACTCGAGCTGGTGCCTATATAAGGATGCTGGCACTGTAGGTGGTGGCTTTACCTGCTATGACGCAGTACCTGCCTCATACTTACTTTTCTTTAGTCTGCCTCCTTCCTCCATCTCTCCTGCCTCTCTGTCACCTCTCCATCCACCCATCCATCCATCCATCCATCCATCTTTCTTACTTTTTTTTTTTTTTTGGACAGGCAGAGTCAGACAGTGAGAGAGGGAGACAGAGAGAAAGGTCTTCCTTCCGTTGATTCACCCCCACCAAATGGCTGCCACGGCTGGCGCTGCGCTTATCTGAAGCCAGGAGCCAGGCGCTTCCTCCTGGTCTCCTGTGCTGGTGCAGGGCCCAAGCACATGGGCCATCATCCACTGCCCTCCTGGGCCACAGCAGAGAGCTATTTATGGGACCAAATTCTTTATTTGTGCAGAGCTTTTACGATATTCATTTCATCCTCTCCATGATCTATGACCTATATTGATCCTGGAATGTGATTTTTGGTTGAGCCTTTATAAATCAAACCTGCTTTGTTTTCATGTCATTGATTATAATTTTATTCCTAAAAATCCACATTATACAACTGGTACCTTATCTCTCAAAAATAATTAAAAGATAAAGCACAGATATATTCAGGTAACTTTAAATCCCTCGGATTATTGGTGGGTAAGATGAAAACAACAGTACTTGCCCCTGAGGGTTTTTGTGGGAAATAAAGTAATCAATAAATGTTGGTATCATCTTCATTCTTATTAATACTATGTGAAAGTCAAATTGGAATTGTTTCGGCATGGGGGTGGGGTGGGGAGGGTCTGGTGGCTCGGAGCAGGTGGATGTAAACATTGCTTGCCTGTCTCATTAGGTGTTTCTTTTTTAAAAACAAAAAAATATTTATCTGGGATTGGTGTTGTGGCATAGTGGGTTAAGCCACTGCCTGTGACACCAGCATCCCATAGGAGTACTAGTTGGTGTCCTGAATATTTCACTTCTGATCCAGCTCCCTGCTACTGTGCCTGGGAAAGCTGCAGAAGACTACCCAAGTACTTGGGTCCCTGCATCCACATGGGAGACCTAGATGAAGAGCCTGGTGGTTGCGGCCATTTGGGAAGTGAATCAAAGGACAGAAGACCTATCTTCCCTCCCTCCTCTTCTTCTTCACTCCCTCTCCCCTTCTCTCCTTCTCCTCCTCTCCCTCACTTCCCTCATCACCCTCATTCCCCCTTTTACCTCCCTCCCTCTTTGACTCCCCCCCACCACCCATAACTCTTTCAAATAAATAAATTTTAAAAAGATTTTGAAAGCCAGAGCAAAGAGGGTGGTAGAGGGAGATAGAGATATTGAGTCACCAATTCTGTATGCTGGTTCACTCCCTGAATGGCAGCCACAGCCAGATCTAGACCAGGCCAAAGCGAGGAGCCAGGAACTCCATCTGGGTTTCCCACATCGGTAGCAGGGGTACAGATTTGGGCTATCTTCTGTTGCCTTCTGAGCTGGATGGAAGCACAGCACCTGGACTTGAACCAGCACTGCAAGTAGTGGCTTAACCCGGCTGTGCCCCAACACTGGTCCCTAGATGTTTCCTAGACAAAAACTACAGGGACTTTTGGACTGGAGATGATTCCTGTGTAGACATACTTTGGTATCTGCAGGGGATTAGTGTCAGGACCCCCATGAATATGAAAATCCAGGTAGATTTCAAGCCCCTTATATAAAATGACACTATCTGCATATAACCTACACATACCCTAGTATGTCCTCTGAAATATCTCAATCTCTTAAATTCTGTGTCAACAGCTATAGATATCATTTAGGGAATGATCACAGGGAAAATGATTTGTACGCAACACAGGTAAATCCGTGGTAAGCCTGACTACACAGCATAGGAGAATGTGCAAGGTAAAAAATATTCAGTAAAGGAGTACTGGAGAGAAAGAGAATTTGCAAAATGGGGGGAGCTACACCTACCTTTCACAACACCTCATTTGCATGGATTCAGCCTACTGCTCAGTGCATGCAAAATTCCAGTTTTGCCTTGTGGAATGTTCTGTAATTTTCTGAAATATTTTCTATGCATGATTGGTTGAATATGCAGAAACACAACCCACAGGTATGGAAAGCCAACTGTGTTAGTTAGGAAGGCGTTCAGCTACAATTGGAAACACAACAGAACAATTGTTTGAATTGCATGGTAGCAACTTAGTTCCTTTTCAAGGGCTTACAGCTCAGGGGTGGAAGCAGGCCCCTTCTTAATACGGCCTCTGGTCCCATGGTCCCATGCCATCTCAGAGCTCTGGCCCTTCCATCCAAATTCCAGCACAAGTGTGAGCTGGCAAAAACAGGGATGAAGGTCTCCTCAGAGAGACAGCCACGAAGTTCTGCACAGTGCTTGCTCACGTGTCCTCTGTCTGGAACTGACACATGGTCACGTTGGGTAAGTTGAAGGCTGGCATTGTGTTCCTCATTCTAGGAAGATGTGACCCGGTTCAAAACCGAGCTGCAGCTCCTGTAGAAGATGCGAGAATGGACAGTGGAGGCCATCTAGACATTTCCTCTAGATCCCTTGTTTCTGCTAAACTGCACATCAAACAATAAACAAAACCTATGGCATTCAGTCCTCATCTGCACCAGCTCTGGTTGCTGCAGGACCAAATTAACACACGTGTGTTGCATGGAAATTCATTAATGGGTAAAACAGAAAATCTGCCTAGTTTTCAAAGCTCTTTCTTCAGTGACCTGCCTCTCTGGGTTTCATTAACTAAAAAATCTTGTTGTGCCCTCTTAGTTTTATTAATTTGAAATTCCTGTTGTGAGAAATAGTTTTTCTTTTAACAATTGCAGGAGAATTAACTGGAACATCCTTCGAACATTCTTTATTAATGTTTGTCAAAGATCACCCTGGCTTCTCGCGCTGTGGGGTCACCTCTGTCATTACATTTCTGGCGCTGAACATTTGTCCTTCAATATTTGTCTCTCCCCTGCCCTGACTCCTGGAATGGAGTGGACTGCTTTGCTTTGATAGCAACTGTTGCTTGGCTTTGAAACATCAACTCTATGAGCTTTATCGTGGCTACGTGCAGTTGGGAGTTCTTACACACCAGCTGTGACCCAGTAATCGCTTTTCTTGCTCTAGTGCTTCCTGAGCAGACAGGGCAGGGACTTTGACATCAGCGACAGCTCTTAGTTGTCAGTGTGACCTTGGGCACTTCTCCTGAACATTATTTCCGATGACTTATTTTAATAACAGGCAGTTTACAACATGGTTTATTTTAAATGAGGTTATACAGCAATATGTCTCTCTTGATTTGGAGTTGCTTGGTTATTATTCCTCATTCAACTACTTATACATCCAGATTTTTCTTTTAGAATCGTTCAGCTGTATCTCAACCACCCACTGTTGAACTTTACTTTTTACTTCATTTATTAGCTCACTGTTGGCAGGAGAGGGCAGGCACGTTTTCCCCATCTTCCATGTGCCTCATCGTACCCTGTGTACTGTTTGTTTTTCTTTTAAGATTTATTCATTTATTTGAAAGAGAGGCAGAGAGAAAGAGGTCTTCCACCCGCTGGTTCACTCCCCAGATGGCCACAGCCACTGGAACTTCGCCGACCAGAAGCCAGGTGCTTCTTCTGGGTCTCCTACGTGGGTGCAGGGGTCAAGGACTTGGGCCATCTTCTACTGCTTTCCCAGACCATGACAGAGAGCTGGATTGCAAGAGGAGCAGCTGGGATGCGAACCTGAGCCTGTATGACATGCCAGCACCGCAGATATTGGCTTTACCTGCTGCGCCACAGCGCCGGCCCCAACCTTGCGCACTGTTAATGCGATGATTCCTGGAGGTCTTGGGTCATCAAGTTCTCAGTGTCCCGGCACACTGGCTGGCACACAGGGACTCAGTTGATGCTTGTTGAAAGAATGTGCGGATGGCTGAATGCTGATTAGTTGATATTTTTGGACAATTGAAAACTTTTAAGGTCATGACTCCCTTGCCTATAATTTGTTAATTAAAATGAACACTTATCGCCCTCCTGGGGACTGGTAGGTACATCATAGGCAAATTATTTGCCTTAAAGTTCCTTCCACTTTTGCATTTAAATAAAACCAAGGGATAATGCCTTGAACTAAAGCCCAACTCTAATGAATTCCCAATTAAATAGCTGGAACCTCTTTGGAAAGTGTGTGGCGTATAAACAAATTCATATAAAAAGAATTCCAATTATGGACAATGGTTAAAAATGAGATATTCTGTTTTAAGCTAGTTTTCTCATTATTACAATCTTATTATTTAGTTTTCTCATTAATAGAGAGTTATATATTCCATGTAGTGTTTTCCAGTTTTACTCTGATAATTCTTATTTTTGGCCCTGAGTATTAAAGGCAATCAAAGCTCATTGTAGAAAATGTTGGAAAAAATGAGAACAATACTTGTATAAAAGAAAAGAAAATACTGCTGTTAACTTCTTGGTAAACTTTTTATAATTATGTAAGAAAATTTGAAATTCTTCTGCATTTGTAAAATATTATTGAGAATACATTGTGTTTTGAGCTTTATTTTTATTTTGTTAGCATGAATTCAGAATTATTTACCCATGCCACCAAATATCCTTTGAAAATATTTTCCTGTGATTATCTAACATGACCTCACATGAATACATCATCTTCATTTAAGCACTTCTCATCTTTGCCATTTGTGTTGAATATCCTTGCACATACACATGGTTTTGTTTTCCTATCTCATAGTTTAAAACGAATAGATGCCCAGGGCTGGTGCTGTGGTGTAGTGGGTTAAGCCGTATCTCTCTCTCTCTCTCTCTCTCTCTCTCTCTCTCCCCACAAGTAAAATCAGTCAATCAACAAAATACATCTTTCAACTAAAATAGATAAATCTTTAAAAGACAATGAAAGATGCCAGCCCATCCCAGTGTAAGAGAATCCTATGGTGTTACACTGTTGCCATGGTTAAATATTGCCATGCTATGCAGAAAGATGACTAATTTGATGTATTAGTATTAGAAGCTTCTGTTTTTTAAAATAGACTGCCCTCTAAAATAATGAAGACCATAAGACACATCAGTTTTCAGAAGCCTGGGAGCCATTGCTTTATTGCACTGGAGAGTAGTTATGGATGTTATGAGAGCCCAAAAGAAATAGTTACTTTATGAAACACACAATTATTTATTTTTTTGAAATAATGATCCTTGCTCCTCTGCTGTTAATTCCTCAGAGAAAGCATGGAAGTGAAAATGTTTCTATTTATTTGGTCTTCCCATCACCCTCTACTATCACTAGTCATCTCATTTCTGTGTAAGTGTGTATAGAAGTGTGTTAATACCTTTCTTTTCTTCTTAAAATTACATACCAGATCTATGTCTGGTCAAAACATAGAAAGCAGGACATCTGGATTTTATTATAGCTTTGTGGAGTCTAGTGCAAACTGAACATCAATATGTTACAGCTATTTTTGTCTTACCCATAAAAAATAAGGGAAATGTTTTCCAAATTATTGTATGTGTGACTCCCTCAAGGCAAGGATACAGAGTGGTTTTGTTGATCATGATATAACCTTGCTCATGGACGGTGCTCCAGATATACTTAATGTGCAGTCAGAAACTCATATTCTTTTGTCATAGATGACAGAACCCCTTAAGAGGTTTAAGTTCACAGGAACATTCTCTGCATTTAAGGATATATTGTACATGAGGGTTCATGAATTAAATAGATGGGAAAGTTCAATTTTCAGTTTTGCTGAAAGGAAATACTTTCCAACAAGATAATTCATATGACCTCTTTTTCTCCATTCCCAAACCCACTTCAGTTTCCTTCCAAGTGCAGAACAACAAAAATAAGTGAAATCCAACTCCCCACTGATGGTCAGCTGGCCATTGGTGGTTTTCTTGCTTGTGTTCTCCTCTGAGCCTGATGGAGTCAGCACACACAGGGATGGACTCTTGGAAACCTGTTGGCTGTTTTAGGCCTTCAGCTGCCCTGTGTCAGTACAAAGCCTTTGGTTTAATTTCTTTCTTGCTCTGAACCAAGCATGGGGGTCTGGGTCTGGTCTGATGGTTCAAATGCAGTATCACTCTTGGTACCATATCGGTCCTACCTGGAGAGTTCTGAAAGGCCCACAGGACACCTATGTACTCAGCAGTATTTTTTCTCTACTCCCTCCTCTTTTCCTTATTTGTGTATCATCTTCAATGCCACATCACATGTAAGTTACTTAGCAGCATTTGGTTGGATGTTCTTGAGGACTTCTATCTATTCCACGCCCTTGACACTTAAGTACTCTGAGCACTTTTTATGAGCAAGACACAGGAACTAAGCCCTGCCACATCTCTACTGGGAATCACACAGTCAAGTCCTCAACCAAATCTGCCTGCAACTGCTACCAGTGTCAGTGTCTCAGTGGTGATGTATGTGGCACTATGAGACTGTGCAATAGGACCTTTGACTCAAGGAGGAGGAGAAGGCAGATTTCTCCAGAGGCCCTGGCGCATTGGGGGAATGAGGGCCATTCACAGAGGAAGCCCAGAGAGGAGGGAAAGGGATGCACTGAGGCTGGCGTGGTGAGTGGGAACAGGCGTTGGTTGAGAGCAATGGAGAGTGACTGAAATATTTGAACTGGAGGGTGACCTGTCTAGTTTCACCTTTGAAAAGAAAGTGTCTTGTAGAAAATTTCAAACTTGGAAAAATACAGAAAACATCTGATGAAGCTCAGTCAACTAACTTTCTCCAATTCATGGACAATCATGTCTCACCTGTTTCCTAACACACATTCCCCTGCCTATTGTCACATTGATTTGAAATAGATCTCAGACATCCTATCAGTACATCACAGAGTGCAAGGGGCTTCAGAGGTTTATGGAAGAAAGGTAATTCAATGACAAGTTTACTTTGGTGTAAAAATTTTTAAATCCATGTGCACATTTCTTCATTATGTACATTTTAATGAACTTTTTGAAGACTCTATGTATTTCTAAATGCCAAAGTCTAGCTCCAAAATATAAGTAGGAGTATGTTTTAAAAAAAAAAGCCCAGAATTGTAAAATATAATCAAACATCCAACCAGTGTTTAAATTTTTTCCCACTTGTATTGTTTGTGTGTGTGTGTGTATCCGTATAGTGTCTTCAGATTGGGTTCCAAATAGGGTTTACACATTGCGATTATTGGTATCTTTCTTTTTATTTAGTAAATATAAATTTCCAAAGTACAGTTAATGGATTACAATGGCTTCCCCCCCATAATTTCCCTCCCACTCACACCCCTCCCATCTCCCGCTCCCTCTCCCATTCCATTCACATCAAGATTCATTTTCAATTATCTTTATATACAAAAGATCAATTTAGTATATATTAAGTAAAGATTTCATCAGTTTGCACCCACACAGAAACACAAAGTGAAAAATACTGTTTCAGGACTAGTTATAGCATTACTTCACATTGGACAACACACTAAGGACAGATCCCACATGAGAAGTAAGTACACAGTGACTCCTGTTGTTGACTTAACAATTTGACACTCTTGTTTATGGCATCAGTAATCTCCCTAGGCTTTAGTCATGAGTTGCCAAGGCTATGGAAGCCTTTTGAGTTCGCCAACTCTGATCTTATTCCGACAGGGTCATAGCCAAAGTGGAAGTTCTCTCCTCCCTTCAGAGAAAGGTACCTCCATCTTTGATGACCCGTTCTTTCCACTGGGATCTCACTCACAGAGATCTTTCATTTAGGTCTTCTTCTTTTTTTTTTTTTTTTCCCCCAGAGTGTCTTGGCTTTCCATGCCTGAAATACTCTCATGGGCTCTTCAGCCAGATCCGAATGCCTTAAGGACTGATTCTGAGGATTATTGGCATCTTTCTTAGATCTCTCTTAATTGATATATTCTTCTACTATCTGTGTGTTTATTCCTTGCAGCTTACTTTTAAAACACGTCACTGATGCTGTTTCATTCCCCGCTGTCTGAGTTTTGATTAGTGTATTTCCACCATGCTTTAACGTGTTCCTGTGCCTTTTCTGTGCTTGCTTCCATTGGGCAGTTAGATCCCAAAAGGCTCGTTCTACTGCAGGTTTCTTTAAGCAAATTGACTTCATAGATAGTGCTCTGACCACTAGGAAACATAATTTTCATCTCCCTCGCTTTCAGTGATATTAGCAGCCACTGATGGTCGGGATCTACTTTCCAATCTGCCAGAGTTTTCAATAGTGATGCTTGAACTCTGCCATTTCTTCTTCATTTATTTTGGAATAGAAATTTCCTCAACAGCTGCTTGCTCAGTTACTCTGAGGTCAGGGCACATAAAAGGGTCAGAGGATAAATTGTTTCCTCTTTCCCTTAACATTCTGAAAATACTGAACCAGTTCCCCAAATCCCTCAATTGAGGGATTTGACAATTTTCACTTGTAGTTTATTTTATTTTTAAAAAGACTTATTTATTTGAAAGCTAGAGTTACACAGAGAGAGGTGGAGATCCATATTTCCTCTGTTGGTTCATTCCCCCAAATGGTCACAATGGCCAGGTCAAAGCTAGGAGTCTGGAACTTCACCCGGGTCTTCCACATGAGTGGCAGGGATAAATGTAGTTGGTCATCTTCTGCTTTCTGAGGTTCATTATTAGGGAGTTAAATGGGAGGTAGAACAGCTGGGACTCAAATTAGCACTCATGTGAGTTGATAGTTTCGCAGGCAGTGGCTTACATGATGCTAGCCCCTGATTTCACTTGTAGAATGAGCATAACTTCATAGCTTTAAATTGTTTTTTTTTTTTTTTCATCAATTGGCTTTATTATGTCCACAGATCAAGAAGCAAAGTCTACACTGGTTCATAGGACTTTTGAGGATCACCATCTAGAATATAAACCATCTGGAATTCCACAGCAAGATGTTAGAAAGGAGGAACAAAGGGAGGTGAAATCCTGTGGTTTGCCTCTCCTCTATTGGCTTCCTGAGATATCCATTCATCAAAGGGCCCAAGAGTGGTCAGGCACGGGGACAAAGGAGGCAGGTTCAGACTTGGAGGATTGTATATCCATTTCTGTGATGTTTAAGTTACAATAAATTTAGGTGGTGCAAAAGAATCCCTGCTTATGTTCTGCTTCCCTGGGTAAACAGCCAGGGTGCACCTTGTCTGGGTCCCGTGCTCGGGAAATCTCCAGGCTGAACTCAAGGTGGTGGTCCTGGCAGCACTCCCATTAGAGACTCAGACTCTGTTTCTAAGAACTTACTTTCTTGTCATGTAGGACTGGAGCCCTAAGCTTCCAGGGGCTCCCCGTGTTCCCTGCCATGTAGAAATCTCCAAATCATTATCATTTTCTTCAAAGCCATTAGGGTGTCTCTGGCTTGCATATGCTCTGAAAGGGCTTGCCATATTGGGGTGAAACAACTCAGGACAGTCCCCCTGTTGATTAAGTTAATTATTCTGATTGAGACTTTTGATTAAAATGTTCTCACCATTCCACCAAATGTAACTTAACAAAGGGAGTATCATCAATAGGACAGATCCCTGCATAACCTGACTGACCCAGCTCCCCCAACTCCTCCTTGCAGTTCTCTGGATAATAAGAACACAACTCTAAGAGACAAGGGGAGAAGTGTCCAGAAGAACCCAGGCACTGTCCTCACTCCTCCCAGCAAAGAGTCCTTTGTAACATTTGAGCTCAGTGAGCTGTTACCTAGGGTATGGGAGGTATCTTCAAAAACTCCCTGGAAAATGTGAGTTATGAAAACTATGCATAAATTTCAAAAATTTTTGTATCTCCATCATCAACATACACAGCAGAGTGTTGGAGATTGTATACATGCCCTACTCTTAGAAATGCCCAGCCTCCTCCACCAGCAGCATCCACAGTGCAATGGTTGCCTCTGACAAGCCTACAAGGATGCCCAAAGCCCATGGTTCATACTATGGTTCACTCTTATTTATTTTTCTTTCCCAGTGTTACTGAAGTATAATTGACAAATAAAACTTGTGCCTACAAATCTTTGAGGTTGTACTCACAGTTTAATGCATGTTGGCTCCGTTGCTTAACATTGATAGTTTTCCACATAATAAAGAAGTAAAAACAAGTCCTCAAGTCAGCTGCTACAAAGAAACAGACTCATAAATAATTAAATGAGCTCTACCACTTTGATGGGTGGTTTTTACACAGATCGTAAGTCAGTCATTGAGCTTAAAAGACTTGTACTTAAATCTAAATTTACAGAAGCCATAAATTTGCTTTTCCAAGATAAATACTTGTTTTAATAGCACATGTTCACGGGTTTTCTTTGTTGAAGAGTTCATTCTAAAAATAAAAACATGTGAACAAACCTTTTCATTGTTTTAGGGAAATTGGAACAGATGCTATAGTGAGTAATTTTAATAAGAGCAATGGCATAATTAGTAGGAGCCCCAGTTGATAAAATATCTGTTTAATTTAAGCAATTGGTGTGCTACTTTTAAAATAATCAGATTAAAGTTAAGTACAGTAGTTGGAGTTATTTTTATGTGCATTTTAGCGCCCTATATAATACAATGATATAATATTCAAGCCTTTGCTATGAAGTCCTGGGGAGATTGCTTGAGTCTGGTAGCTCCACTACAGGATGTCACACCCACTCCTGACATTTTCCACACTCTGCTTTTATCCATTTGAAGCACAGGCAACATAAAAGAGACCATGGCGTAGTCCAGAAAAAGGGTAGCATGATTTGTGTAAATTGACCTAAAACAATTGGTTCAATTTTAAAAAAAAAAAATTGCTGGAAATCTTCAATTGTTAGAGGTAGAATTATCTATAAGTCATTACCAAAATTGTGCTCCAGGGTAACATTAAAATGAACATAATTTTGCACTGAATTATGAGTGGGTACACACACACGCACACAAAGGGGCCTACAAGTTATCCTATAATCTCAACCAAGTCCCAATTCTCTACACTAGGGCAACTCATTTTTAGCACACCTGAATGGACTGGATAGATCATTGTTGGGAGCTATTCTATGATGTTCAGGGTATTTGATGTCTTCCCTGGCTTTTTTTTTTTTTAACTTATTTGACAGAGTTAGACAGTGAGAGAGACAGAAAGGTCTACCTTCCGTTGATTCACCCCCCCACCCCCAAATGGCTGCTACAGCCAGCGCTGCGCTGATCTGAAAACAGAAGCCAGGTGCTTCCTTCTGGTCTCCCACGCAGGTGCAGGCACCCAATCACCTGGGCCTTCCTGGGCCACAGCAGAGAGCTGGACTGGAAGAGGAGCAGCCAGGACTAGAACCCAGCTCCCATATGGGATGCGGGTGCCAAGGGCGGAGGAGTAGCCAAGTGAGCCACGGTGTCGGCCCCTGTCTTCCCTGGCTTCTGACCATTAGATGTCAACCACAGCTGTTCCTGGAAGTTGTGGTAATCAAAAACTCCTCCAGATGTTGCCGAATGTCCCCTGGTAAGAAGATTGTCCTGATGGAGAACTGCTGATGTAGTTGAAGTTCCCAGTCATTTGATTATCATTTAGCACTGGAGGATCCTGTAGGCTTTAAAACTCACACCTGTAGCCATTAGACCACAAATACACATCTTCCCCTCCTCTTGATTTTCCCCACACATGTCTTAAAATGACTGGCACAGAGTGCTGGCTGGTTCTTTCTGGTACTCTTGCTATGTACTCTGTCTTGTCTTTCCATAACATAACCCTTACTTTCTTTGTAAATGTATTGTTTTCCAACCCAGACTCGAAGCTCTCTAAGAGTAGGACATAGTCTGGCTCCTGGCTATATCACCAGTATCTGTCCCCAGTGTACTAGCAATGATAGTAATAGCAACAGATATTAAATATTGGCTTTGTGATGGCCATGAATTTAACAGCTTTATGTATGCTCACTCACTGAATCCTAATAATGCTCCATGAGTTAAGAATTATTAATCAGACCCATTTTATAGAAATGGAAACAGGTACAGAGAAGGTAAGGTAGTTGTCCATGGTCACAGAGCTACTTGGTGGAAGAATATTGACTCCATAGAGTGTGATTGCAGAGCCTGTGTGTTTAACTTCTAAGTGGCAAAGTAGATCAATGAATACATAGCAGGAATAAGTGATTGTGCAGAATGGCTGGCGATGGCGGGGAGGCTGTATATGGAATTCAATAATTATCCTATAGAGTAAATCAACACTGGGAAGCAGATGGTGCTGAGCGGTGATCAGCCCAGAATTGAGCAGCTGTTCTGGGTTAGAGAAAGGGACGCAGCAACTGTGGGTGTTCAGCAGATGCCTGTTCTGAGCCCTCATGCTGGGATTCAGAGGCTGTATCTGCTGAGTCAACCCAAGGGCTGTCTAGTCATCGGATCATCATAATCTGGCTGTTGCAGCCATGCAAAATCGGAACTTCCAGAAGTGTCCAGATCCTAATCTCACTCGTAAGGGGAATTCTTCTGTTACTGTACCTAGAGAGTTTTTGAGTATTTTTAAAATTTTTCAGATTAAACACACGGGAACAGTCTGTACCAGGACATGGGTATAAATCTCTGTCCTGCAGGTGGCAATCTTCTAATTTGCTGAATGTAACGTATTCATGAGACTCTCCTTTGGTTTCTTCGTTCAGTGACTGATTTTGCTCCAGGGTTGCAGAGGGGCTCTTGGGACAAACACCCTTTTGAGAGCTTTTCAACAGTAATTTCTTTCTAGAGCGGTCCCTTCTGCTTGGTGGCATTTTAACATGCTCCATCACATGAGGAACAAATATTTCTTTCCTCTTGAATTTTTTAA